>NC_081555.1:109692253-109992253 GCF_963082655.1 Stomoxys calcitrans | reverse complement strand
TTTGAAAAATAAAAAGGAACAAGTAAATGCGTGTTAAGTTTGGCTGGGCCGAATCTTATATACCCTCTACCATGGATCGAATTTGTCGAGTTATTTTCCCGGCATCTCTTCTTAGGCAAAACAGGATATAAGAAAAGATTTGCTCTGCTATTAGAGCGATATCAAGATATGGTCCGATTTGGACCACAATTAAATTGTATGTTGGAGACCTGTGTAAAATGTCAGCCAATTCGAAAAGAATTGCGCCCTTTGGGGGCTCAAGAAGCAAAATAGAGAGATCGATTTGTATGGGAGCTGTATCAGGCTATAGACCGATTAAGAGCATAATAAACACGTATGTTGATGGTCATGAGAGGATCCATCGTACAAAATTTCAGGCAAATCGGATAATAATTGCGACCTCTAGAGGCTCAAGAAGTCAAGATCCCAGATCGGTTTATATGGCAGCTATATCAGGTTATGAACCGATTTGAACATTAAAGTAAGAATAAAATACGTCATGGAAAATTTCAGCAAAATCGGATAGGAATTGCGCCCTCTAGAAGCTCAAGAAGTCAAGTCCCCAGATCTGTTTACAAGACAGCTTGGCACAGTTGTTGGATATCATAACAAAATACTTCAAGCAAAAATTCATACCAATCGGATAAGAATTGCGCCCTCTAGAGGCTCAAGAAATCAAGACCCAAGATCGGTTTATATGACAGCTATATCAGGTTATGGACCGATTTGAACCATACTTGGGACAGTTGTTGGATATCATAACAAAATACTTCAAGCAAAAATTCATTCCAATCGGATAAGAATTGCGCACTCTAGAGGCTCAAGAAGTCAAGACCCAAGATCGGTTTATATGGCAGCTATATCAAAAAATGGGCCGATATGGCCCATTTACAATCCCAACCGACCTAAACTAATAAAAAGTATTTGTCCAAAATTAGCGGTTAGCTTTACTCCTTCGAAAGTCAGCGTGCTTTCGACAGACAAACGGACGGACGGACGGACAGACGGACATGGCTAGATCGATATAAAATGACACGACGATCAAGAATATATATACTTTATGGGGTGAAGGCTTATCATTACAGAATTTATGGGGAAGAAGCCTTGAGGAGCTTCAAACCATTGAAATCACCCGGACCTGATGGAATATTTTCGGCGTTACTACAGAAGGAGGCGGACTTTCTGTCCTGTATTTTTACAGCTTACCTAGAATTGGGTATACTCCGAAAGCCTGGCAGAAGGCAAGGGTGGTTTTCATACCCAAACCCGGCATGGCAAGTTATGCGACACCGAAGGCCTACAGGCCTATAAGCCTTACGTCCTTTCTGCTCAAAACCATAAAGAGTGGGACATACAGTGAATGCAAACAAACGGCCCATGTCAAGGATAGGTCGGTGGAGACTGCCCAACACCAGGTTGTACATAAAATAGAAGAATCCTTCGATGCCAAAACGTGCACACTGGCGGTATGCATTGACATCTAGGGGGATTTTAACAATGTGCAGATCGACACATTGATGCAATCCTTAGACCAGCACCGGGTGGACCGGGTCCTTAGAAACTGGATAAACCATATGCTTATGAACAGGTGGATAAATTGCGGGTCCCATGACATAAATATAAGGAAGAAAGTGGCACAGGGCACGCCACAGGGGGCATTTTATTGCCACATAGGAAACCTGGAAGGAATGCAAGTGGTTTCCGATCGGAAACCTGGAAGGAATGCAAGTGGTTTCCGATCGGAAACCTGAGACGATACTTCAGGTCGAGTGCGAGGCGCTGCTGCCATCGGCACAGTCTTGGATTGACGAAACCCTAGTATTGCCATCTGGAAGATCATCTTACACGAATGGATCAAAGCTAGAGAACAGAGTGGCCCTGGGGGTCTAAAACCCAGGGACTGAAATCTGTTTTAAATTGCCTGACCATAATACGGTACTGCAGGCGAAGATCCGAGCGCTCAAGGAATGCTCGACGTGGTGTGGTACTAACGCGAGGGCATCGAGTGTGAACATTTTAACGGAAAATACACTGGCCATAAAGGCATTAACAACTAAGACGGTAAAATCACGAACATTTTTGAAGTGTATGAAGATGATAAACGCCTTTTTTAAGAATGGCACGATCCGCATCGTATGGGTTCCGGGCCATAGCGGAGTAACAGTCGTTTTGGCAGTGAAGACCAGAGCACTGCCGTCAACAAACTTGGCTTACCCGAATCTATTTGGGTTGACGCAGTCCGAGTTAAGAGAGTTGGATACGAACGCTATGTAACACTATGGAACAACGAAACGGTCGGCAGGACGACGAAAATCCTATGGGGAGATCCGTATCATGAGAAGACGATACGATTACTCAAAGGAAGCAAGCAGGAGGTCAGTAAAGCTTTCGATATCATAACAGGACACATGGGATTACGAGCTCGCTTATGGAAAATCAGTGCGGCAAGTGACAGCACGTCTAGGGCATGTAGAGAAGATTTCCTATGTCAATGTCCGGCTTTCAAGGCTAACAGAAACCGGCACTTCAGCATCTCCACTCGACTGACGCAACTGCTTGATGACGACAATTTTTGTCCCGATGATATAACAGCGCAGTGGCATCAGGAGCCGACGGGTTACCCGCTGTACTATTGAAGACCGGAGGCGACACGCTGATAAGGCATAAGCATCAGCTTGTCTGCGCGATCTGGCTAGAAGAATCCATACCCAACGATTGGAACCTCAGCATAATTGGTGTCGTACACAAGAAAGGAGGCAAGACGGAATGTGGCAGCTACAGAGGAAAAAGTCTCCTGCTTATCACATACTCTCGAGCATACTGATATAAGATACTCTCGAGCATATTGTGTAAGAGATTAAAACCTAAGGTCAATGAGATAGTAAGACCCTATCAATGCGGTTTTAGACCTGATATATCCACCCCAGACCAAATATTCAGATTGCACCTGTAAACACTTGATGTTTTGTTTCTTGGCCTAGACCAGAAACATAAATAGCAAGGCTCTTATTCTCGATTATTGTGACATTTAAAGTCAATCTAGCCATGTCTGTCCGTCATTATGTCGAAAGCACAAAAACTTCCGAACGGGTAAAGCTAGCCGTTCTAAACTTAGTAAACATATTTCTCATTAATGTAGGTCGGTTGGGATTGTTAGGTTAGGCTGAAAAGAGGTTGCGGATATTAATCTGCCCCATGCCATTATGGACATAAACCTAAGCTAGTATAAGGCTTGTTGGGCGCTCTAAATACTATTAAGTTACCTCGAAAAAGAAAATCTAAGTTAGGAATTCGAGGCCACCGTAGCGCAGAGCTTAGCATGTCCGCCTATGATGCTGAACGCCTGGGTTCGAATCCTGGCGAGACTATCAGAAAAAATGTTCAGCGGTGGTTTTCATCTCCTAATGCTGGAAACATTTGTGAGGTACTATGCCGTCTAAAACTTCTCTCCAAAGAGGTGTGGCACTGCGACACGCCGTTCGGACTTGGCTATAAAAAGGAGGCCCCTTATTATTGAGCTTAAAATTTGAATCGGACTGCACTCATTGATATGTGAGAAGTTTGCCCCTGTTCCTTAGTGGAATGGTAATGGGCAAAATTTGCAATTTGCGAGTTATGAAATCAGTGCTACTTACAAAATCCCTAATTGTTTTCCACACCAGACTCCTAAGTTCATGATGATGTCTGGTATTGTGTCCACACCTATGTACCGGTGTCTGACATAGAAAATGCTCCAACGTCGCGTTATCTTCCCCACATGCCCTATACCGCACCGATTATATACTGACCTCCTTCTTATTAACTTTAATTAATAACCTCGTCTTCTCACGATTCGGATCTCCCCATAGGATGTTCGCATTCCTGCTGACCGTTTCGCTGTTCCATTGTATTACCTGCGCGTTTGTCCCCACCGCCCTTAACTCGCACTGCGTAGAAAGGGTCGACTGTTAAAGGGCCAAAAGATTCAGGTTAAGGTATAGCCCCATATAAACCGATCTTCGGATGGTACTTTTTGAGCCCCTAGATGGTGAAATTCGTATACGGCTTGGCTGAAATTTTGCACGACGAACTCCCTTAGGATCTGCATCATCTGAGCCAAGTGTCATCCGAATCGGTCTATAACCTATTACAGCTACCATATAAACCAATCTCCCGATCTGACTTCTCGAAACTCTGGAAGGCGCATTTCCCAATTGACTGAAATTTTGCACAACGACTACTACTATGATTTTCCATATCTCCGCAAAGTATTGTCCCATTCGGTTTATTACATTATATAGCTCCTATATAAACCGATCTCTCGATTTGAGATCTGGAACCATTTACAGAAAGTAATTCTTATTCAAAAATTTAATAATTCATGGGTATTTCTCCTTATGACCTCCGAATATCTTTAAGCTTCTGCTTATAAGGAGAAACCATACAAAGAACTTGACAAGCGCGATCCATGATGGCGGGTATATAAGATTCGGCCCATCCAAACTTAGCATGCTTTCACTGGTTTTAAATTTACATTTCAGTACAGACCCAAATTTCCACAGTGCACCTTGAGTATCATATGCTTCTTTACCCATATTGCCCTCATGTTCGTCCAACAGTTGCTCGCTGTTGTATTTATTTTCATGAACAAATTACCGGGGAGGGTTTTGCTGGTTGGTCGGTTGTTTTAATGCTTCCAACATTAAACATCAGTTTGAAGCGGTATTTCTAGTTATGGTCCTTGTTGTCCTCCTCCGCATGTCAATGACAATGCCAATGCCATTGGCATGTTAATGTTAAGGATCTCATTGTGTACACAAATATTTGAAGACAACAATGTGTCTGCTGCCGCCACTTCCTCCATTGTTGTAATGGTCCCATCACTTTTGTTGAAGATGTTGCAAATCTCATTGTTGTTGTTACAGTGATTTAAATTTTAATTAATTTAATAACTTTCTTTTGTTTGCTCCACATTCCCGACTCAAGTTTGCGTGGGTGTGTATGTGCGTGTGTTTGTATATTCGTGGGTGTTTGCTTAAGTTTATTGCTTTGTCAATTCGATTTGGTTGTCCTATTCGAATGGCCGAATACAGAAGTAAAAATTATTTTGATTTAGCATTAATTTTTATAAAGACGTTGGAGAATGCAAAATCTTGGCATTTCCCATCATGGGTGGCCATGCCAAAGAATTGAGAGACAGTGGGATGTTGTTAGATACCATGCTGAGAAGCGTACTTTCTCTAAAGAATTGTCATAGCGAAATTCCCTTTGCTGTGTACAACGGTCGTTGTTTCTTGAAAAACAAAACAAAAATGCTTTTTAGGAATATGGAGTTTTCGGTTGAAGTATTGAAGTAACAGAACACTCCATGCAAGTTTTCAAACCAATTGGAAAATAATTTTAGCTTCTAGGGGCTCAAGAAGTCGAAACACCATGGGAGCTATTTCCCAATCTGAACTGATATGTCACATCTATAATCCTCAATGAACTATATATCAATGAGAAATATGTGTGAAATATTTTAAGCGGATATCTTTATTCATTCGCGTGATTTCCACAGACGGACGGACGGATGGACGAGGCTAGATCGACTTAGAATGTCAATACGATCAAAAATATATACATTTTATGGGCTGCCAGATCAATATTTCGATGCGTTACACCACTTGATCTTTCCATCGGAGTTGTGGTCGTCCCGGTTTGCGTATACCACAGTGATTGCCTTCAAAAGACTTCTTCGCTGGAGCTTCCTCATTCATTCTGACAACATGCGTATCTGAAAACTGGGGCTCAATAATCTGTCTTTTTGCGTTTTTTTTATACCTTCCACCATAGGATGTTGGAAGGTTTGCAGCGCATCGAAATATTGATCTGATATCCAACAAAGTATACATATTCTTGATAGTTTTGGTGATTTACACCTGTCCGTCCGTCTATCGTCCATCTGTCGAAAGCATCCTAACTTTCGAAGGAATAAAGCTAGGTGCTTGAAATTTTGCACGAATACTTCCTTTTAGTGTAAGTCCGTTGAGTTTGTAAATGGGCTGCCATGTAGGCCGATCCTGGTTATTGACTTCTTGAGCTTATTTTGGGATCAATTTTTGCCCGATTTTGCTTGAATTTTTTATGATGTGTTTTGTTATGACTTCCTACAATTGTGTCAAGTATGGTCAAAGTTAGTTCAAAACTTGATATAGCTGCTATCCATGGTGGAGGGTATATATGATTCGGCCCGGCCGACTTGTTATCTCATTTTCTTTCATTTTTTTTTTTTCTTCTAACATGCCCATCATAAATTTAGTAGCTGTCATTCTCAGTAAAAAACAATCCTTTCAGCAGTAAGCCAGCTGTTCTAAAATTGCAGAACTGCTGCTATAATAGCAGAAAAATGAAGTACTAACTGTCAGCAGACCATATTTGCTTATTTCAACAGACTTTTTTCTATGAGTGTGTCATACTATTCCAATACACAGAGCTCTTCACCGCATATAACGAACGGACTCAGCTGGGGAATGAATCGACACACAATTCTTGTGTCTAAGGGCTCCAAACTAACTTCACATTATGAGAAGTAAGCGTTCTTGCACTTCTTGGAAATTCCGATCATTTCAGCAACTTTTTCGTATTCTGCTCTTCGTACAGTTTCCTCCCCAGTCCCGAAGCGTTCCTTTTTTATACAAAAAAAATCGTTAGGCAGGACTCAATGATTTTCCCAGCAGTTCAATTGGAAATTTTCGTTTCTTGACGAGTAGCGAAAGTTATTTCATATGGCACATTAGGTCAAACATCCCACACTCAACCAAATTTTTTATTCAAAATAGCAAAAATGTTTGCTAAAGCAGCAGTTTTTGTCTCCTACAATGGGAAAGCAGACATTGCTGCTATTTCAGCAGACATAGGGCTGCTGTATTAGCAGCCCTATGTCAGCTGATCAGTTAAATCATCAAACAAAATCTACTGTCTTAAGAACAAAAATCTGCTGAAATTATACCCACCACCGAAAGATGGGGGTATATTCATTTTGTCAATCCGTTTGCAACACATCGAAAAATCCATTTCCGATCCTATAAAGTATGTATATTCTTGATCAGCGTAAAAATCTAAGACGATCTAGACATGTCCATCCGTCTGTCTGTTGAAATCTCGCTACAGTCTTTAAAGATAGGCATATTGAGCTGAAATTTTGCACAGAATCTTTTTTTGTCCATAAGCAGGTTAAGTTCGAAGATGGGCTATATCGGACTATATCTTGATATAACCCCCATATAGACCGATCCGCCGATTAAGGGTCTAAGGCCCATAAAAGTCACATTTATTATCCGATTTTGCTGAAATTTGGGACAGTGAATTGTGTTAGGCCCCTTGACATCCTTCGTCAATTTGGCTCAGATCTGTCCAGATTTGGATATAGCCGCCATATAGATCGATCCTCCGATGTAGGGTCTTAGGCCCATAAAAGCAACATTTATTATCCGATTTTGCTGAAATTTGGGACGTGGAGTTGTGTTAGGCCCTTTGACATTATTTGTCAATTTAGCTCAGATCGGTCCAGATTTGGATATAGCTGCCATATAGACCGATCCTCCGATGTAAGGTCTTAGGTCCGTAAAAGGCGCATTTATTGTCCGATGTCGCGGAAATTTGGGACTGTGAGTTAAGATAAGCCACTTGACATACTTCTGCATTATGGCACAGATCAGTTCCGATTTGGATATAGCTGCCATAGACCGATCTCTCTGTTAGGTTTTGGGCCCACAAAAGGCGCATTTATTGTCCGAATTCGCGGCAATTTGGAATAGTGGGTTGTGTCAGGCCCTTAGACATCCTTCTTCAATTTCACTCAGATCGGTGCTGCCATATAGACCGATCTTTTGATTCAATGTTTTGGGCCTTTTAGCATTTATTGTCCGATGTTGCCGAAATTTGGGACAGAGAGTTAAGTTAAACCCCTCCACACATTTCTGCAATTTGGTCTAGTTGGATCAAGATTGGAATAAAGCTGCCTTATAAACCGATATTTCTATTTAAAGGCTTGGCCCCAAAAAAGGCGCATTTATAATTCGATTTAACTGAAATTTGACACATTGACATCCATGTTGTATAAGGTTCAGATCGGTTTATTTTTAGATATAGCTACTAAAAAGACCAATATTTTGCTATACACAATTAAACAATGACTTGTACTTATTTGTATTTGGTCCAAATCGGATCATATTTCGATATAACTGCTTTGGGACATAAGTTATGTAATTTTCACCGGATTTTTATGAAAGGTGGTTTACATATATACCCGAGGTGGTGGGTATCCAAAGTTCGGCCCGGTCGAACTTAACGCCTTTTTACTTGTTTCATATTGCAAATTACATAAAATTTTGCAAAATTTTTTTTTTAACGTTGGCGAATTTCCTTGCTGTATTCATTGTAATATTACATGTGTAGATTTTATCTATTTTAATATTACAAATGTCCATTAGTTGCCACTATTCTATTGTCTTTAAAATGTTTAATAAATTTTCCATTACTGCTAAGTCTGATGTTCGTAACTAATGCAAATTCCCAGCAACCGCATCTTGTGCAAGACAATCAGTGTGCCTATAATTATTTTCACATTTCCCTCATTTTCAATTGCAAATAGAGAAGATTACTTGTGGAGTGGAAAATAGTCTTATTTGGAACACCAGCAGTGGCGACGATGACGATGACGATGATGATGACCATGTGGCAAGGAAGCTTCAGAGCCACAAACTGAAATAACCAATTATTATTGTTAATACTAGTCAAGGGGTAGGGAAGGGACGACAGAGAGGAAGAGGAGGAGACCACAACACGTTCACGGCTTTGAGGACATTCTTTTCAAGCCTGAGAATGTGCTTTGCAAACACCCACTTGAACACTCTTAGTGGGGCTAGATTGGCCCCACTCTTGGCTGCTGCCCCGCTTCTAGTGGCGGGTGTGGGAAAAGCGTCATTGCCATTACCATTGCCAGAGCCCAGTAATTGTAATGATTGCCATCAGGAACTCATTACGAATGCTAATCACATGATGAAGTATGGCCTGACTTTAACAATGGTGAAAGGACGTAACTTAGGAAAGGCCCTATGACTATTATGAATGATGATGCTGATGACGATGGTGATGCTGTTGCTGTTGCTGTTGCTGTTGCTGTTGCTGTTGCTGTGGTTTGATGGTGGCATGGGGGAGTAAATTCTCTGAATGGCACGCTACTACGAAGGCGAACTCATCGTTAACAACGCTGAAGCTGATTATAATGGCAATCAGCCACATTCAGTCGCTTTGGTACATAGCATAGTGGCTGTGAGCTTTGCCGGCGAACAATACCAGCCGCAATCCAAAACGCCACAATGAATCTTTTGAATACGTAGTACATGCTAGGGCCTTTCAATTACATACCTCTACTTCGTATGCGACCATGGCAACGTTGCACTATGGCACTGAGAGACGAAAATATGTCGAACAAAAATCATAATTTTCATGTGGAACTAAGGAAATTTTGTAAGAAACTACCTTAGGTAAAATTTTCCAACGATTTCAAAAATGGTACCCATGGTAATATCCATTGATACTATCCAAAAAAATTGAAAAATTGCATAGTAAAAAAACAAACAAGAGAGTCTGTCCAAAGCCCACCTCATGATACCTCACACCACTCTGAGCTTACAGGACGTCGAACTGAATTTCCAGGGGCTAAAGAAGTCAAATCGGGAGATCGGTTTATATGGGAGCTTTATCAGGTTATAGACCGCTTTGGACGGTACTAAGCGCACGTGTTGGGCATCAAAACAAAACATCTTAAAGTAAATCGATTTGAAATGTCAAAACGATCAAGAATATATACTCTTTTTAGTCTCGGACCAATATTTCGATGTGTTACATACGGAATGACGAAATTAGATACCCCCCATCCTGAGGGAAAGGCCATAAAAATTCTTTATTTGATAAGAGCAATATTTTATTTATAATCCATAATTAAGCACCTTCAAGGCGTAGCACCTTTTTCAAACATTAATTTCCTCCGTTGGAACTTATCTATCATATATGCCGTTTAAATTATTCCAATTTCCATTTCCATCCAATTTCAAAACATATGATTTTTGCAACGAAAAAACTCAAACTGTGTTGTCGGTGACACAACAACGACCAGTGTGATATGGACGCATTTGGTTGAGGAGAATTTCACGAGTTAAATACTTTTGCCAGAATATTGGAAAATGAGGAGAAGTCTCCGTCCTGCCATACTTTTCACACTTTTTGGGTAATAGGGTTATGCATTTTGCATTAAAAATCCTGGACAGTAGAAAATTAGAACAAGTTAAAGCGTGATAAGTTCGGCCGAGCCGAATCTTGAAAACACACCACCATGGACTGGACATGGCTAAAAATGTATGCAAAATAAATTTAGTTGAATTAAATTGAAGGGCATAGTTTTTTTTCTACATACCAAACTTCTGTCAAACCAGCAAAATTTAAAACTTCTAGGAACCGAATAAGGATGATAAGTAGACAGGTTTACATGGGAGCTATATCAGATTATAGACTGATATGGACCTTATTTGGCACAAAAATTGAGGCCTGTAAGGATTTAAGAAGTCAAGTCGTGAGATCGGTTTATATGGGAGCTATATCCGGTTGTTGACCAATTTGAACCGTCCTAGGCAGAGTTGTTGGAATTGTCATAACAAAACGCTATATGCTCAATTTCAGCCAAATCGGTCAAAAATGGCGGCTTGTAAGGGTTCAAGAAGTTAAATCGGGAGATCGGTTTATATGGGAGCTATAACACATTATAGACCGATTCGGACCGTACTTGACGAAGTTGTTGAAAGTCATAACGGAACACCGCATTCAAAATTTCAGCCCAATCTGACCAAAGTTGCGGCTTTCAGCGGCTCAATATCTAAATCAGAGCCTATAGGGCCCATTTGCAATCCCCAACGACCTACATCAATATTAAGTATCTGTGCAAAATTTCAAGCGGCTGGCTCTACGTACTAGACCGCTTTCGCGATTTCGACAGATGGTCGGACGTACGGACATGGCTAGATCGACTTAGGGCGTCGAGATGATCAAGAATATATATACTTTATGGGGTCGAATATTTCAAGGTGTTACAAACGGAATGACTGGATTAGTATACCCCCATCCAATGGTGGTGGGTATAAAAATGGTATAGCAGCCATATAAAAACTTCTCCCCAAATAAGTGTCGCACTGCGGCACGCAGTTCGAACTCGGCTATAAGAGGAGGCTCCTTATCATTGAGATTAAACTTGAATCGGACAGCACTTATTGATATGTTAGAATTTTACCTCTGTTCCTTAATGGAATGTTCATGGACAAATTTGCAAGGACCTTATCGGAATGGCATGCCACTACAAGATGTTAGATGTGTTTTTGAGGAGATGTTGGCTGTTGGTTTTTAGTTTTTCTCGCTGCGCTAGAAGAAGAAGTTTACTAACAAGACCCAACATTTCATTCGAAAGGCGTGCTTCTGCCATTCCACTGCTCAATAATCAGTAAGTAAGTGGTAGCATGTAATCCCACAATGTCTTCACAATTTAATTATACCCTCCACCATACGATGCGGGACATTAGTTTAGTCATTCCTTTGGTAACACCTCGAAAAATGAGTTTAAGACTCCATATATATATATTCTTGATGATCGTCACTAGGCGCTTGAAATTTTGCACAAATTTTTCATATTTGTGTAGGTCAGTTGGGTTTGTAAATGGCCCAAATCGGTCCATGTTTTGATATAGCTGTCATATAAATCGATCTAGGGTCTTGACTTTATGAGCTTCTAGAGAGCGCATTTCTTATTCGATTTGGCATAAATTTTGCACATAGTGTGTTGGTATCACTTCCAACAACTGTGACAGATATGGTCTAAATCGGTTCATAACCTAATATAGCTGACATATAAACCGACCTTGGGTCTTGACTTCGAGAGCTTTTAGGCGCAATTCTTAACCGATGGTAGGACTCTCAATAACTGGGAAAAGTATAGTCTAAATCAGTACATAACCTGATATAGCCGCCATTTAAACTTATATCCCAATTAGACTTATTGAGCCTCTAGATGGCGCAATTCCTATCCGATTTGGATGAAATTTTACATGTTGTGTTTTGGTATCACCTCCGGCAACTGTGCAATGTATGGTCTAAATCGGTTGATAATCTGATATAGCTGCTTTAAAAACCTATCTTGGGTCTTGACTTCTTGAGCTTCTAGAGGGCGCAATTTTCATCCAATTTGGCCGAAATTTGGCATGAAGTGTTTGGTCTAAATCAGTGTGGAGTATGGTCTAAATCAGTCCATATCATAACATAGCCACCATCTAAACTGATCTCCCGATTAGACTTCTTGCGCCTCTACAAGCCCAATTCATAACCAATATGATTTAAATTTTGCATATGTCGTTCTGGTATGACTTCCAACAACGGTTCCAAGTATGGTCTAAATCGGTATATTACCTGATATAGCTGCCATATAAACAAATCTCCCAGTTTGACTTTTTGAGCCTCTGGAGAGCGCAATTATTACTCGATTTACCTGAAATTTTTGAGGTGGTGTTTTTCTATGACTGGTGCTTTTCTATTTAAAAAAAGTCATTCAAAGAACTTGACAAATGCGATCCATGGTGGATGGTATAAAAGATTCGGCCCGGCCAAAATTAGCACGCTTTTACTTCTTTCTATAATAAATTTTGTCAATTTTTTTATCGGTACAAATTTGGATATAGCTGTCATATAGACCGATCTTCCGAATTTGGGTCATGAGCTGATTTAGATTCTTGAGGCAATTAAAACAAGTTTGTTACTTGGTACAAGGAGTTGAATATGGTTGAGATCGAACTATATTTAGATATATCTGCTGTGGGTTCATAAATGATGCATTTTTACCGTATTATGATAAAAGGTTTTGGATATATATATCCGAGGTGGTTAGTATCCACAGTTCGGCCGGCCGAATTCAATACCTTTTTTACTTCTTTAAATCTCAGCCATCCCTTATAAAATCTCTTTTGCTCTTATTCCTTTTGTATAACCCTATATCACCAGCTCTCCATACACAAATTCTCAAGCCATCTTGTTTCACGCCCCTGCTCACACTGCTGTCATGTTTCTAGTCTCAATAACCTTGTTAGTCGATGCTAAAACATGACTAAATTGAGAAGCTTTATTAAATGCCAAAGTGTTTTCCATGTCTACACTAAGAGGCTTTACTCTTCGAGGATCTGATTAAATGCCAATGATATGTAGTACGTAGTAACATTCACAGCAAGCAAACACTCACATACACACACACACAAAGTCACATTCATATAATGTATGCTTATGCATCTTTAAGTGAAAATTGGAATGTGGTCGAGAGGTATAGAAAATTATGTTCATTTTTGAAATTCTTTTAACCACATAGGAATTTTTGGGTTCTGCTGCTATTGCCGGACACCGGTGCCCTCTTCAAGGATATTTTGTGGTTGAAATTCATTAAGGAACCCTTTGGTTTTTAGGAAATTCTCCTGTGACTCTTGGGAGCATGCATACCGTAAATCAATAACGCCTTGTGTATGTTAAATGTATTGGGGTTGTTCTAATTTTATGGACAATATGACTGAAAATTACATAAATAAAATAGTTATCCTAAGGTTTTTCGAAGTTTTTCGTTCCCAAGCCACTCACATTTGCCGACCGAGGAGGCCACCTCCCGTTATATAGGGATGCGTGCACCTCATAGTCCGAGCTATGGAGAGTTAGTACAGGATTTGGGTAAAACTGGCCACAGAGATATCACAGCCATTAAAACACTGCAGTTTGAACAACATACTCATACTGTCTAAAGCAATATAGATGTTACACAACAATGAAAGGAATACAGTTTTCTCTCTGGCAACTATTGGAACAAAATATAGACATTTATAGGATCGGTGATGTATATACCATTATACAATTTGTCACATTAAACCACACAAGAAGCGAAGCGGATTGTTTAATTCGTAATTAGATCTCACTCAAGGCAGTATAAGGGATATGTCTCCCTATCTCAACACTATTGCATACGACGTTGGTTAGTCTGGGAAAAATATTCTTTTATATGAAAATGAAATTGTTGCGCTTTGTTTGTTTGTCTGTTCCGTATAGACTCAAAAACGGCTAAACCGATTTTCATGAAATCACAGATAGTAGAGTTTGGGCTCCCGGTGAAAATAGGGTACTTCGTTTTTTGATATCTGAGGGGGGGCGGACCCTCCCCCTTATCACAATTTTCAAAAACGCCAGATCTCGGATATGTGTGCACCGATTCAAGCGAAATTTGGTACCCCAAAAACACAAATTGGTATAAAATTTTTGGGTCAACTAACCCTGGGGGGACGCCCTATCTCAAAACCCACCCGAACGGACATGTTTACCGACTGGGACAATATGGGTAGCAAATGAAAGGTATTTAAGAGTAGAGTACGAACTTGGTGTCACCTTTAGTGACGAGGAGTCCCCCATCCCCAAAAACACTACCCAACAGGACACTTTTACTACTTTGGGCAATATGGGTATCAAACGAAAGGTTTTTAAATGTATAATACAAATCTGACATAAGAATGTATTTATTGGTTTCTGAGGGGCCTCCCACCCCCTAAAACCCTCCAGCAGGACACTTTTGCCGCTTTGGACAATATGGGTATCAAATGAAAGGTATTTAAAAGTAGAATACAAACTGACATAAAAATGTATTCCTTGGTGTCTGAGGGGCTTTCCCATCCCCTCTAGTAGCAAACTGATATAAAAATGTATTCCTTGGTGTCTGAGGCGCCCCCACCACCCAAAAACCCCTCAACTGGACATATTTACCGATTGGGACAATATGGGTATAAAATAAAAGGTGTTTGGAAGTTGATTAAACATTTGTTATAAGAATTTGGTCCAAAATGTCTACGGGTCCTCTTCAACTTCAAAAACCCCCAAAACGGTAAGAATATCTAACGCCACAAATGGGCATAAAATGAAAGGTCTGATATACACCCACCTAATACGCTTTAATAAGACGTGTAGTTCGATTGGGATAATATTGGAATTGAACGAAAGCTCTATTACAGTAGAGTTGAAATCTAATTTTGATATAACGGTTCAACTATCTGAATCGCGCTCTGCCGTCCTGCCGTTCAGACGGACATGTAGATCTCGACATTAAACGACTCAAATAAGTTGTCTTTTGGGTCTTAGCGTCGGGTGGAGCGACCCTCTCCTCCCAATGAAAACAACACCAAACTGTCATGTAAGACGACCGAGAATATATTGTATTCAAATGATAAGAAGGCAATCGCCTTCTCTCCTACTCTCCTCCCTATCCTCTCTCCCTACCCAAAACAAGGAATCTTTAAAATGTGGTATCCCAAGTGGTAGCTTTGAAAAATGATTTTGTATGTAGATAACCAATACAAAAAAATGTAATTAGTGTGCATCTGAAGGAGACCTCTAGATCTGAATATCATGATAGCCACCTTCAAAATGCTTGACTTAATGGGGCTCAAACAAAATCGTGGTCCAGCACGATGCTGATATTATTTCAGGGTCCGCCCTCTAAACTCCCTTCAAACCGTCCATGTTTGCATACTATGGCAATAAATAATAGGTATTTGATAATAGAAAACGAATTTTATATCCAAATTTGAGGCCAAGTCGTCTCAGCCCATAAACTCTCCCCAAACCTGTGGCAATATTGGCTCAAATAAAATAAATTTGAGAGTAGAGCACGATGCTCATATTTTTTCAGGGTTAAGTGCGTGGGTGGTCGCTCCACCCTACATAAACTTCAAACTGGACATATTTGTGGATTGTAGCAAAAAGGGGCTCAAATCTGACATCTGTTTTATGACCAAGTTTTTCAGGGACGTCTCACCATATAAACTCCCCCTAAACCATACATATATACCGACTATAGCAATATTTAGCTCAAATGGTTTTTGGGAGTAGAGTATGAACCTTACTCCAGAAAACACCGCCATACCGGACATATTTACTGACCATTGCAATATAAAATTCAAATGAAAGAAATTTCGAACTAGAGCACCAATATAATATTCACATTGGGTCGAAATATCTGAAAGGCTGTCCGAGCACCACCAAACAGGCCTTTTTTCCTGACCGTGCAATATACGGCTCAGATAAGATAATAGAGTGAAAGAAGGCACAGCATAGCGGGCCCTGTCCAGCTAGTATAATTTAAATCTGTATGACAAATAACGTATGTCCTCGGCCGAGTACCAGTGTTGCCATAGAATAATTGGTAGTTGGTGTGGTTCAATCCAGCAACTTAATTCCGGCTCGGCCATGGCATCTGAATTAAGGCAATATGAATCTTGCCATAACTGACTTTCTGCATCAGAGCGCGTGTAGACTGGATGACTTCAACCATTGGTCCTCCTGTAAATGGGCTTCTTGGGATTGGGGTATCATCAACGTCAGCACTCTGTTCTTTTAGCTGCAATGAGCTTTGTGTCAGGATTTTTGCCTGTCCTAGTCTTCCAAATCTTGAGAAAGCCGGTGATGGTTCCATCGTCTGTTCCCTGTTCGTTAGACTGTACTGAGTCTCGCGTCACTGCACTGTCTGATGTTCCAATATTCGGATCTTTGCCTATCCTAGACTTCCAAAACGTAAGTAAATGGGCTTCTTGGGAGAAGGATATGGTGTCATCGTCGTCTACCCTTTCTTTTGGCTGGAATGAGCTTCCTGTCACTGCAATGCCTGATGTTTCAATATTAGGACTTTTAGCTATCCTAGGCTTCCAAATCTTGAGAAATTCGTTGATGGTTCCATCGTCGGGTCCTTGTTCTTTAAGCGGTGTTGAGTCTCTTGGCCCTGCACTGCCTGATGTTTTAATATTATGATCTTTGGTTATCCTAGTCTTCCAATTATTGATAGTGGTGAGATTTGAGTTGGTGGTGCTCTCATCGTCGGCCCCCTGTTAGTTAGGCTGCATTGAGTGTCCTGCCACTCCACTGCTGGATGGCTCAATATGAAGATCCTTGTGTATCCTAGTCTACCTAATCTTGAAAAAGACAGCTTTAGTCCCGTAGTACGCCATGTCTTCGGACTTATCCAAACTTGTCTCGGAAGAGTTCCTTCCTATTTCTCCTTCCTGTGGAAGACCTCAGTTTTCACTGCGACCAAACCATGGTTTTGCTTGTTTGAGCCTTCCATCATGCGTTCCGATGCGAATTTGTTGCCTCCACCCTTGATGAAGACCGTCGCCTTTGTGTGTTGGGGGATGTCCATCTTTCTCACAAGGTCGAGCTTTGCGCTCCAGGGAGCGTTGATATTTCCAACAAGTTTTTTGATGCTATCAATGCTTTCTGCTGACGCAAAGAGCAGAGTTAAATTGTCAGTTCTATACGAGGGTTGCCTTTTATATTTCGGGACTAGAGAACAAAAACAAATATTAATGATCGAAAATCGCTTTATTGTTTTTCAAAATATTCTCCATTATGATCTATACAATTTTGCAAGCGTTTGAACCAATTTGCGGAGTACTTTTGCCACTCTAATTGAGAAATCTCCAAAACATGCGTTCATGCGAATGCATCAAACGCTTCTTCAGGTGCCGAAAAACGTTGACCTCTCATTTTATTTTTTACGTACGGGAGTAAAAAGAAGTCATTAGGTGCCAAGTCAGGACTATACGGCGGATGACTCATCAAATCGATGTTTTGAGTGCTCAAAAATGCAGTTGTTTGAGCCGATGTGTGATAGCTCGTATTGTCTTGATAAAGAGTGATCCATCTTCGGCGGTTGGTTTTCCTGATTTTTTGGGATACAACTGGCAAACAAATGGTTGTGTATCACTCAGAACGGGCTGTTCTGCGTTGTTCGAGTGGTACAATTGCGACATGTCTAGTTTTTCCGCAAAAACAGGACATCATTTGCTTGAAAATGCATACAGTCGACTGCTGTTTACTTTCGATCTCATACGCGTAAATCCACGGTTCATCTCCTGTCACGTCATAGTCATAGACGTATTTCGAAGCACCGCAATCGTATTTTTGGAGCATTTTGTTCGGCACGAGCCTTTTTCTGAACGATTGACAAATTGTGTGGGATCCAGCTCGAACAAATTATTTTGACGGTGACTATTGAATGTATCCTGGATCTACTGATGCCTAAGGTCGTCTCAATCTCACGATAAGTCACATTACGATCTTGCAATATCAGTTGGTAGACAGCATCAATGGTTTTTTGGTTTTTGGAACAGCAACTGATTTTGGACGTACTTCACTAAATTCATCTTGGAGTGAACTACGATCTCAGTTGAATTCAGCATGGAGCTTCATCGCCAAAAATTGAATGAAGTTCATCGATGAACTATTGTTGAGTCAATCCACGTCGAAAGTTTTAAAAAATAATCACACGAAATGTCCTTTAAAGCGTAAGACTGCGGTTCTTTACCCTTTTTAGCGACCATCTTCTCCTTGAGTGATGGCTGTAACCTTCCACACGGTCCTCCATGAAGGTTCAGGGGCCATGCGCGCTTCCTCTGTTCATTTTTCGACCTTGTCACCCTTCGCAGGACGGTGGGTTGAGTCTCCATTGCAGAAGGGCGGGTTTGGTTGTTGTTGTAGCAACATTTTCATGTGGAGGTGGAGCTCCAATAATTCGCCTTGTCATATCGAGCATCATAGGCACTCAGTATATGTGCAAGAGCCGGTGCCGCCCGGTCTATCACTGAAACTCTTAACTCGATACCGCTGATTGTCCGCAACTGCCGTTGCAGCAACTCCGTAAAGAGCATTGCATTATCCGCAACCTTTGGACGCGCCGGGTAGCTTGCAGCTGAGCTTCTCATGACAGCAATGAACACCACACAAATTGGAGCTCAATATTCCTGCCTGTGTGGTGCTCACAGCTATCTCGTGCCGGAGGCTGGTTTGGACTTTTTTAGCGTTTTAGCAGTGTTATGCTCTTCGGAAGATCTGATTACCTTTCTATTGTTTGGAATGTCAGATCCATCCCTTCCAGAATCCTGCACTTTCACCCGATTGTGCTGCCGATGAACACCACACAAATTTGAGCTCAATGTTCCTGCCTGTGTGGTGCTCACAGCTATCCCGTGCCGGGGGCTGATTTGGTCTTCCGGGCGAGCTTTTTGTCAGCGTTTTAGCAGTGTTATGCTCTTCGGGAGATCTGATTTTCTTTCCAGCTTCCCTCAAAGTGTTTGGAATGTCAGTTACATCCCTTCCAGCATCCTAAGCTTTCGCCCGATTGCGCTGCCGGTGAACACCACACAAAGTGGAGCTCAATGTTCCTGCCTGTGTGGTGCTCACAGCTATCCCGTGCCGGGGGCTGATTTGGTCTTCCGGGCGAGCTATTTGTCAGCGTTTTAGCAGTGTTATGCTCTTCGGGAGATCTGATTTTCTTTCCAGCTTCCCTAAAAGTGTTTGGAATGTCAGCTACATCCCTTCCAGCATTCTGTGCTTTCGCCCGATTGCCCTGCCGATGCATATTCCTCAGTCTCCTTCGTTGTGCCCTGGATTGCTTTTTCGGTTTTCTTGTGAGCTTAGCAAAGACCACGCTCACTACTGCCGTCATTCCGCTGTCCTCATCTCTCGATTCGGCTGCGATGACTGTTTCATTGTCAGTTGGAAACACCTCATTTCCTTAAAGGCTGGGGAGGAACTGTGCATCGCTGTGGGTTATCCGTCTCTTCCTCATTTGTTAGTCTGACGACTGGTTGTGCGCCTGAAGCATTACTCTCGCCTATAGGTGCCAAGGCACCCACACCTAAAGGAGGGGCGCACAACACACTACGGTCCGATGCCACCACCGCAGCTGCTGAGTTTATAGAGTCCATTTTGAACATCCGTTCGGCTCTATGGTTACTTTTTAAGGTCAAATATTGGGTTGCCCAAAAAGTAATTGCGGATTTTTAAAAGAAAGTGAATGCATTTTTGATAAAACTTAGAATGAACTTTAATCAAATAAACTTTTTTTACACTTTTTTTACACTTTTTTTCTAAAGCAAGGTAAAAGTAAGAGCTGCCAGAAGAAATAAGGCGATTACAGAGTCACAAGCTGCGAAAAAATTTGTCAACGCCGACTATATGAAAAATCCGCAATTACTTTTTGGGTAACCCAATAGTTAGGAGTGGTCTTGGATAGGAAACTGAACTGAAAGTGTCGCATTAAGGAGCGTATAGAGAAGACTCACAGATGATGGGCACTATGTAAACGGGCTGTGGGTTCGAAAAGGAGATCGGATCCGAAAATAATTCACTGGCTCTACAAGAGCTTGAGTACGCCTTAAGCCTCTGTAGTCTTATACGATGGAGAAAAAGTGCAACATAGGTATAGTACAACAGGTTTAGAGAACGTGTTGTCTTGGCATAGACGGGGCGATGAGAAACACGCCAACAGGGGTACTGGAGACTATTCTGAACATCAGACTCATAGAAATACAGATAAAGTGTATACCAGCTACTGTGACTATGAGACTAAAGGCGATGGGATGAAGGATACTAGCAGGTCACACCATCTCTGCATAATTGTGGAGACGATAAGAAAACTGAAAGGAATGGAAGTGGTTTCAGATTGGATACCTGAGACAATACTTGAGGCGAGGCAATGCTGCCAGCGGCACAGCCATGGATTAACGGTGCTCTGGTATTGCCATCTGGGAGTTTATGCTACATGAATTGATCAAAGCTAGAGGACCGAGTGGGTCTACATTGAGAACCCTGTTACTGAGATCTATTTCCGGCATCTATGTAGGCGAAGATCTGAATGATCACGGTATGCGTGAGGTGGTATAGTGTTTACGCCAAAACTTTGAGTGTTAGTACCTTTACCGACAATAAACTGGCAATCAGGGCAATAATAACCTGTACGGTAAGGACAGGAATAGTCTTGGAGTGTAAGAAGGAGGTTAACGTTTCTCTGAGGATGACACGTCCTTATTGCGAAAAAGGGAGAATGAAATAGCGGTCTATTTTGTTATGAAGGTCAGAGGATTGCCATCGTTAGTTTGGTAAATCCGATGCCTTTGAGGAGTGACGAAGTCCGACTGCCTGACTATAATACGTTACTGAAGGCGAAGATCCGGATTATCACGGTATGCGTGAGGTGGTATAGTGTTGACGCCAGGACTTCGAGTGTGAGCATCTTTACCGACAATAAACTGACAATCAGGGCAATAATAACCAGAACCATAAGGATAGTAACAGTCTTGGAGTGTAAGAAGGAGGTTAACGTTTCTCTGAGAATGACACGTTCTCATTGTTTGTATGCGGTCATAGCGTAGTTAGGGAGAATGAAAGATCAGACAATTTTGTTGTGAACCCCAGATGATTGCCATCGTTAGTTTGGTAAATCCGATGCCTTTGAGGATGACGAAGTCCGAGTTAAGGGAGTGGGCGACGAACGCGGATGCAGCACTGTGGAAACGGTCAGTGGGACGATGCAAATCCTATATGAAGATCCGGATCTTGACAAAACGAGGTTAATACTGAAGGAATGGGGATCAGAGTATAGTTTTCGGTAGGGACACATACGAAAACGAGCACACTTATGCATAATAGGCGCTCAAGTGATAGCATGTGGAGGGCTTTTGGAAAAATGTGATTAGACTCTGGAGCATTTCCTATGTCATTGACCGGCTTTCGCAGCCAGCAGATACTGGCACTTAGGTAGGGACACAATACTAGCCTTGAACCGACTTAGGGGCTTGGAATTGAGAACAATAAGGGGTTTTGTTTGCTTAGATTTTGTTCATGATTTCTTTTTGGTATATATTGGGTTGCCCAAAAAGTAATTGCGGATTTTTCATATAGTCGGCGTTGACAAATTTTTTCACAGCATGTGACTCCGTAATTGCATTCTTTCTTCTGTCAGTTATCAGCTGTAACTTTTAGCTTGCTTTAGAAAAAAAGTGTAAAAAAAGTATATTTGATTAAAGTTCATTCTAAGCTTTATTAAAAATGCATTTACTTTCTTTTAAAAAATCCGCAATTACTTTTTGGGCAACCTAATATTTCGAGGGGGGCCTGGGGGAGATTTTCCAGGTTCTCAGGCCCACCCTCCTCTCCTACTTACTACGACGGTCGCCTCCATATACACCGATTTCCCGATTTGACGTCTTCAGGCCCTTGAAGACGCAGTTTTTTCTAACTCTGGCTGAAATTTTGCAAGTAGTGTTTTATTATGACTTTCAACCAAAATTTTACACAAATTTTCTATTTTGTTGAAATTCCACAAATTTTCTTTTTTCGAAATTTCTTCCAAAAACCTAAAACCAAAAAACTCCTTACTAATTTTATCGCTTCATAAGAAACTCTTAATCTGGAACCACATTTGAAAAAGAAACTGCTACTTATCACGACATGTGTGCGAAAGCAAAAAACCTTAGAAAAAAAAACAACATAAAACCGGTAACTTAAGTTAAACTTCCCATTACTTTACCACCCCACTGAGGAAGCGAAATCACCAAGAAAATAATTAAAACAAATTATAAATACAGTTTTATATCGTACCAGGGGCTTCAGATACTTATAAAGACTTTAACGTCAAGTGCGCGCTGCTTAGCAAAACGCAAAAAAATAATGCATGAAGGAAGCAATGAAGGGCCCTAGACGTGCGTCTATGAGCCACGTTTAGTCTTAAGTGTTTTCTTGTGTTTAACTTGTTCCTGTTGGGCTCTTCGTGGGGCTCTGCATTGTCGCCGTTTCCGTTGTCCTTTGAAGTACATACGTTGGTGCTGTTCGCCATCGACATATTCTGGTATTCTTCCTCATTGTAACCACGACACCGGGACACAAAGACAAACACTTTAAAATTACATTTGGTGCGTTTGTACACATACTTCCACATATAAACCTAATACTTGGGACCCAGGAGCCATAGGACGAACCTACTAATGGGTTTGGTGACAAAACCACCAAGGAGCAAACATGTATGCATGGAGCCCGTATGTGCGCTGTCTAAACGGGGATATGGATGCCCACCCACTTAGCCTTATAAGGACTTATAGAGAATTTAAAAATTTAAAGCACACTTGAGACTTGTTTCTTTACCTTGTACTAATGATAAAAATGGCAGGCAGGCAGGCAGGCAGGAGGATATGGCGTCAGTATTTTACTTGTTTTCCATTCCATTTCCGCTCTTGTCTTGTATTTGAGTTTGGTGAAATAGATGGCATTTGTCTTTGGTTTCTGCCATTGCAAATGTGGTTCTTCTTTATGAGGCACAGTAGTTTAGAGGGGAACAAATTATATAAAACAGGGAGAGATTAAAATTATTCATCGTATTCCTGGCGTACTAAACGAAACCTCTATAGTGGAAATTCAGATTTTTGGAAGTCTTTGAAATACTGACACTGACAATACCTGAGGCACCTATCATGACTCTATGCTAAAGGGTGATTTTTTTGAGGTTAGGATTTTCATGCATTAGTATTTGACAGATCACGTGGGATTTCAGACATGGTGTCAAAGAGAAAGATGCTCAGTATGCTTTGACATTTCATCATGAATAGACTTACTAACGAGCAACGCTTGCAAATCATTGAATTTTATTACCAAAATCAGTGTTCGGTTCGAAATGTGTTCATTCACCGTAACGTTGCGTCCAACAGCATCTTTGAAAAAATACGGTCCAATGATTCCACCAGCGTACAAACCACACCAAACAGTGCATTTTTCGGGATGCATGGGCAGTTCTTGAACGGCTTCTGGTTGCTCTTCACTCCAAATGCGGCAATTTTGCTTATTTACGTAGCCATTCAACCAGAAATGAGCCTCATCGCTGAACAAAATTTGTCAAAATTTTAACACATTTCGAACCGAACACTGATTTTGGTAATAAAATTCAATGATTTGCAAGCGTTGCTCGTTAGTAAGTCTATTCATGATGAAATGTCAAAGCATACTGAGCATCTTTCTCTTTGACACCATATCTGAAATCCCACGTGATCTGTCAAATACTAATGCATGAGAATCCTAACCTCAAAAAAATCACCCTTTAAAATTCCAGCATTTATGGAAAAAGGTTCTTGCATATGGCATATGACTGGGCTAGACCCAGAGGTCTCACTGTTAACCCAGAGAAGACTGAAATATGCCTGTTCACGAGGAAGTCAAAGGTGGACCAATTAAACGCACCACGTTTCCTTAATAAGACGATTTCGATATCTGACAAGGTCAAATACTTAGGTGTGACCGTGGACAGGAAACTGAATTGGAAGTGTCACATTCAGCAGCGTACTGAGAAGGCTCACAGATGTTGGGCACTATGTAGACGGGCCGTTGCCTCGAAATGGGGCCTGAATCCGAGGATAGTCCACTGGCTCTACAGAAGCGTGATAACTCCAATACTTACTTACGCCTGTACAAGAAGTTCAGAGAACATGTTGTCTTGGCATAGGCGGAGCGATGGGGACCACGCCCACTAGGGCACTGAAGACTATTCTAGATATCCGACCCATTGAGATAGAGATTAAATGCGAGGCAGCCACTGCGGCTATGCGACTAAAGGTGATGGGAGAATGGATTGGTAGCAGCTCATACCATAGCAGTATAGTCGAGGTGACGATAGCAAACCTAGAAGGATGGGAAGAGGTTTCCGATGGGATACCTGAGTAATTTGGTGGACTGCTATGGAGAAAATGTGCTACGTTGGGACCATACAACAAGTTCAGAGAACATGTTGTCTTGGCATAGGCGGAGCGATGGGGACCACGCCCACTAGGGCACTGAAGACTATTCTAGATATCCGACCCATTGAGATACAGATTAAATGCGTGGCAGCCACTGCTGCTTTGAGTCTAAAGGTGATGGGAGAATGGATTGGTAGCAGCTCATACCATCGCGGTATAGTCGAGGCAACGATAGCAAACCTAGAAGGAAGGGAAGAGGTTTCCGATGGGATACCTGAGATGAATCTCGAAGTCGAGTGCGAGGCACTGCTGCCATCGGCACAGTCTTGGATTGACGGAACCCTTGTATTGCCATCTGGAAGATCATGTTACACGGATGGATCAAAGCTAGAGGACAGAGTGGCCCTGGGAGTCTACATTGAGAACCCAGGGACTGAGATTGGTTTTAGACTGTCTGACCATTATACGGTCCTGCTGCGGAAATGCGGGCGATCACAGAATGTGTGAAGTGGTGTGGTCCTAACGCGAGGACGTCAAGTGTGAACATCGTTACGGACAGCAAAATTGTCATAAGGGCAATAACAACCAGAACGGTACGGTCACGAACAGCTTTGCAGTGTAAGAAGGAGATTAACGCCTTTTCTGAGAATGGCAAAATCCAGATCGTTTGGGTGCCTGGCCATAACGGTGTAAGGGGAAATGAAAGGGCAGACGATTTGACGGTGGAGGCCAGAGGACTGCCGTCAATAAAATTGGTTATCCCGAAGCCTTTCGGGTCGACGCAGTCCGAGTTAAGTGAGTGGGCGACGAATGCGCATGTAATACTGTGGTACAGCGAAACGGTTGTTAAGAGGGCGAAAATCTTATGGGGGATCCAGATCGTGAGAAGACGAGGCTATTACTGACAGGAAGTAAGAAGGAGGTCAGTATAGCTATTGGTATCATAACGGGCCACATAGAACTACGAGCTCACTTATGTAAAATCGGTGTGGCAAGTGATAGCACGTGTAGGGCATGTGGGGAAGGTGATGAGGCGTTGGAGCATTTCCTTTGTCATTGACCGGCTTTCGCGTCTAACAGATACCGGCACTTAGGTGGCGACACAATACCTGACATTAACCAATTTAGGGGAGTGGTATTGAAAACAATTTAGGATTTTGAGGGTAGCACGGAATTCCTAACTTAAAATTTTCTTTTTAGGAGTTACTTTATAGTTTTTAGAGCGCACAACAAGCCGATTACTGGTTTAGGTGTATGTCCATTGTGGCATGGGGCGGATTAATATCGGCACCCTCTTTTCAAGCTAACCTTACATATGGAAAGCGTAGGACTTTGTTTTTGTAGTTTTATATGTATAAAAACAGAGAACATTGTAGAGTAAGCCTAGTTTCCCAATATTCATTGGGATTAAATTTCTCTATATATTTATTTTATATGCATTTTTTTATTCAATGTGAATTTGTCTTTTTCATTTCAGGTAAGTTATCCAAAATGCTACAAAGATTTTATAACGTAAGTGAAATTTTGAATATTTTGTATCATATAAGCCCTGGATGTCTAATCTCCAATAGGCTTTTGGCACGCTCTAGTGTAAGGACAAAAATGAATTTGAATTCCAAAATTCTGTACTTTCTTATACCCTACACCACTACTGTGGTACAGGATTTAAGAATTTGTTTGTAACGCCCAAAAGGAAGAGAGACAGACCCATTGATAAGTATACCGGTCGACTCAGAATCACTTTTTGATTCGATTTAGCTATGTCTGTCTGCCTGTCCAACAAACTACAGATCGTAATTTTTATTCGATCGTCTTCAATTTTGGTACATCCATGGTTTTCGGCATAGAGACGAAGCCAATTTAAATTGGAAAAAATTGGTTCAGATTTAGATATAGCTCCCATATATATGTTCGTCCAATTTGAAGTAATAATGCTATAAACAGTCATTTGTTAACCGATTGTCTTAAAATTTGGCAGAAATGATTTTCTCTTGACTCTTGACATTACTGGTAAATTTTATAAAAATCGGTTCAGATTTAGATGTAGCTCTTATACATATATATGTCGCTCGATTTTCACTCCTAGAGCCACTGCAAGCGCATTTATTCACCAATCTTGCCAAAATTGCTCACAACGACAACTTCCACAATATCTGTGGAGTTTGGTCGAAATCGGTGCAGATTTAGATATAGCTCCCATATATATGTTCATCAGATTTTAAGAAATATTGCAATAAAGGGCTCATTTGCTAACTGTTTCTCTCAAAATTTAACAGAAAGGGGGTTTGTCTAGACTCTTGACATTACTGTTGAATTTCATAGAAATCGGTTTAGATTTAGATACAGCTCTCTATATATAGCCCGATTTGCACTCCTAGAGCGCATTTATTGACCAATGCTTCGAATATTTTGTACAACGCTTTCCTCGACAACTACCACAATATCTAAGAAGTTTGGTGTAAATCGGTTCAGATTTATACATAGCTCCCATATATATATTCATCAGATTTTGAGAAATATTGCAATAAAGTGCTCATTTGTTAACCGATTCTCTCGAAATTTAGCAGAAAGGATTTTTTTATGACTCTTAATATTACTGGTGAATTTTATAGAAACAGATCCAGATTTAGATATATCTGCCCTATATGTATTCCGCCCGATTTTCATATCTAGAGCCACTGCAAGCGCATTTATTGGCTAAATTGGGTAAAATTGTGCATAACGATTTTCCTTGATGCCTACCACACCATCTGAGAAATTTGGCCACAATCGGTTTAGATTTAGATATAGCTCCCATATATATGTTCGTCAGATTTTGGGTAATTTGTAGTAATGCTGTCATTTTTCCACCGTTTTTATTACAATTTGAACATATTTGCTCGAAATTTGATACGGATTGTTTAATAACTCATCAGAAAACATCCGCCGAGGTCCATCAAAATTGGTTCGGAATTAGATATAGCTCTCACTATGTACCTATAGGGTAGGTGTAAGGTATTATTGGGTTGCCCAAAAAGTAATTGCGGATTTTTTAAAAGAAAGTAAATGCATTTTTAATAAAACTTAGAATGAACTTTAATCAAATATACTTTTTTACACTTTTTTTCTAAAGCAAGCTAAGAGTAACAGCTGATAACTGGCAGAAGAAAGAATGCAATTACAGAGTCACAAGCTGTGAAAAAATTTGTCAACGCCGACTATATGAAAAATCCGCAATTACTTTTTGGGCAACCCAATATATAGTCAGCGTGGGCAAATTTGGACCTCATCAGATTGCCATGCCACTACAAGATGTTAGATGTCTTTTTGAGGATATGTTGGCTGTTGGATTTTAGTTTTTGTACCCACAACCATAGGATGGGTTTATACTAATCTAGTCATTTCGTTTGTAACCCCTCGAAATATTGATCTGCGACCTTACAAAGATACAGATTCTTGATCGTCTCGACATTCTGACTCGATCTGACAATATACGTCAGTTTTTCCGTCCGTCTGTCGAAATCACGATAGCGATCAAACGCTACTTCTTATTGATGTCGGTCGTTGGAAATTGCAAATAGGCCATATCGGTTCAAATTTGGATAGTTCCATATAAACAAATCTCCTGATTTGAGTTCTTAATCCCTTATAAGCAGCAATTTTTATCCAATTTGGCTGAAATTTTGCTTATAGTATTCTGATACGAATTCCAACAACTGTGATAAGTACGGTACAAATCGGTGTCCCATACAAACTTATCCCCCGCTTTGATTTCTTTAGACCCTGGAAGCCACGCTTTTGACCCAATTTGGCTAAAATTTTGCACGTAGTGTTCTGTTGTAAATTTAAACTTGTCCATGAATATTTCACTAAGGAACAAAAGCAAACTTCTCACATATCAATGAGTGCTGTCCGATTCGAGATGAATCTCAATTATAAAGGCCCTCCTTTTTACAGTCGAGTCCGAACGGCGTGCAGCAGTGCGACAGCTCTTTGGGGAAAAATTTTTATATGGCAAAGAACCTTACAAATGCTGCCAGCATTAGGAGGGCCTAACCATCAGTGAAAAGTTTTTATGCTCACCACTATATAATGGGGGTATAGTAATCTAGTCATTCCGTTTGTAACATCTCGTAATATTCGTCTAAGACTCCATAAAAAAGATATATTCTTGATCGCCTCGACGTTCTGAATCGATCTACCCATGTCCGTCCGTCTGTCAAAATCACGATAGAGGTCGAACGCGTAAAACTAGCTGCTTGAAATTTTGCACAGATACTAAATATCGATGTAGGTCGTTGTGGACTGCAAATGCGCCATATCGGTTTAGATGTAGATATACAATAGATCCCCTATAAACCGATCTCCCGATTTGACTTCTTGAGCCCCTAGAACCCGCTTCTTTTGTCCGATTTGGCTGAAATTTTGCACGTGGTGTTATTTTATGACTTCCAACAACTGTGACAAGTACGGTCCAAATCGGCCTACAACCTGGAAGCCGCAATTTTTGCCTGATATAGCTCCCCTATAAACCGATCTCCTGATTTGACTTCTTGAAACCCTGGAAGCCCCAATTTTTGTCCGATTTGGCTGAAATTTTATCTCTTTCATCAACTGTGATAAGTACGGCCCCGATTTGAATTCTTGAGCCCCTGGAAGCCGCAATTTTTGTCAGATTTGGCCAAGTACGGTTCAAATCGGCTAAGAACCTGATATAGCTCCCCTATAAATCGAACTCCTGATTTGACTTTGGCAAAAGTTTTGCACGTAGTGTTATTTCTTAACTTCCAACAATTGTGACAAGTACGGTCCAAATCGGTCTATAATCTGATATAGCGCCCGATGTGAATTCTTGACCCCTTACAAGCCGCAATTTTTGCTTACAAGCCGCAATTTTTGCCCGATTTGGATTAAATTTCGCATATAGTGTTCTGTTATGACTTCCAACAGCTGTGCCAAGTGCGGTTCAAATTCGTCTATAACCCGGTATAGCTCCCATGTAAACCAGTCTCTCGATCATCCTTGTTCGATTCCACTCTGCGGTATGGTGGCCTCCTGACTTCATTTTCTTTTTCGAGGCCACTTTTTAGTAATTAGAAAGCACAACCCAATCGCTGGTCTTAGTGTATGTCCAAAGTGGCATGGGAGGCATTGATATCCGCAACCTCTTTTCGACGTAACCTAACCTAACCCTGTTGTGTGTATCCTTCATACACCATAAACTGTGGTGTATGTTGGCGAAGGTACGGACTATATCTATCGGGTAATTATTCCTTATCGTGTGGTAGGTACATGGATGCAAGATGGTGGGATGGTAAAAATGGTTCGTTCGCTACAGTTAAATCCTTAGATTTAGAGATTGTATAGATTTTATTTAAATCCTTTGATTTACACCCTACTTGCTACGATACAGAATCTGTTCTAAACTGCTGGGAAAATGGACCTCTATGTACCATACTTTCTATAGATCTCATTCCAAAAAAAATATATATTTTTGTTGTCCACTGAAATCTTTCTGCTTACAAATTTTGTTTCTCAGCAAATCCTTCGTCAAGGTAAATGAAAAAATCCTATGTCCACCTTTGATCTGTGTTAATCACTTCTCAAACAAGAGTTTGCAAAAGTTTCGGCTGTCATTTAAAATAAATCCGGGCTTTTGTACTGATTTAAGATCTAATTTGTTCAATAATTTTTTTGGGTCCTTTATGCACAGTCTTCTTAATCCGCAGGGATTGCATGAATATTTGCCTTTGTAACTGAGACCCATTGAAGTCAATGTCTTGTGAACTTATCATAACAATTAAGAAAGGGTTATGGTTCATTATTATTAACACAATGCCGGAGTGGCATTGTCCTTGTGTGTGTGTGTGTTGCTGATGCCAATGCCGCCGCCTTTGCTGTTGTCACTGAAGTGTATCATATTCATGACTTGGCTTTGAAGTACAATTGGGACATGCTCCCACTTTGAATAGGGAGTCAAGTGTAAATGGGTAATTTAGAATTTTTTTGTGTTTCTTTGGCGGAGATGGGGCATAGGGGCAGCCATATTTTCCCCAGGTCCCTGTTTCTTGTTGTTGTTATTGTAAATTCGCGTTTTTGTTGTTTTTTTGCTTTGTTTTTTGATAATCAGCTAATGTTGGTAAGCCGAGTTGCCACTGAAGTTGGTTTTAAAATTCACGTCTTCTCTAATTCCCTCATGAAAATTAAGGTTGAGGTTTTAATTTTTTTGTTTTGTTCGCTCTTCATTCGTTATTTTCGCCTGGCGTTTTACTTTTCTTGCTGGCATGCTGGCTGTTGGAGGCCCACATTTCAAATTCAACAACTGCGGAATGGAATATTTTGTTTTGAAAGTGTTTTAATTTAAATTTTATGAATGTTAAAAGAATTTTATAAGGATTTAAGAGGGATTTAGAGAACTGCCATACTTATCGCTTAAATTTGCATTTGAACGATTTTAAATTATTCAAAGTATTTGTATATTTCATTCTCTGCGGATAAGGTGGTTGTTGTCGTCCCCGCCAGGGAAGGTTAATGAAGTGTTTTTTGTCTGCTAATTCCTAGGAGATGGAAAGTTTCAGCACAGTGATGGCGTTAAAAAGCCTGCGGGCATGGGCTGGAGAATACACTTGTTGTAAAATTGCAAAGTGTATTAAGACCATGTCTTAGGTTTATTTTCACTTTGCTACTATCTTTCTTTGGCAAGAAACGAGAGAAGTGAATAAAATTCACCTAAGGGTATTTCCAGGGTCATAATGTTGGAGAGAATAGTACGAAGTAATGATGTAATGATATGTTATTACCATTCTTAAGTTGGCCAAAAATGCAAAATATTAGTTTTTGCTTCCAGAGTCCTATAATGGCATGTAATACTCAGTCGGTATATTGACTGCAGACTTTTATTGGCTACCATTTTATCCTTGGGGTAAACTGTAACTATTTGAAGTGTTGAAGAACATTTCTTCACCCTGCAATGCAAGTCCAAATATGCTCATGGACATTCCATTAAAGAACAGTGGGGATACTTTTCTCATATCGAAGTGCGGTCCGATTCAAGTTCTAGTCGATAGATTAGGTACCTAATTTTGATAGTCAATTTTCCTTGTTGATGTACTGCGTCAGTTTTCCAGTGAAGCCGCTGATTCAAGGAGTATGCTTAGAATGGACCCAAACAACCCACTATTGATGGTGGTATCGAATTAATGCCATTCATTTTGTTACCCGTAATTGAACTTGGAGTCTGTGCCAGACAAGCAATTGTTCTGCTGAGGGATCTGATAGATACTCCTCGTTCGAGTCTTGAGGAAAAGATTGTTCACTCTCATCTTCGTAATCCGACTTTTTGCCTTAGCCATCGGACTTCTCTTCCAAAAACGTATTCCGACTCGATGAGAAGGAACAAACAAGAGCTCATAGTCCTATGTGTCCCGTTATGATACCAATACCTATACTGACCTCCTTCTTATTTCCTTTCAGTAATAGCCTCGTTTTCTCACGATCTGGATCGCCCCATAAGATTTTCGCCGTTCTACCGACCGTTTCGCTGTTCCACAATGTTGCATGCGCATTCGTCGTACACTCCCTTAATTCGGACTGCGTCGACCCGAAAGGCTTTGGGTTAACCAAATTTATTGACGCCAGTCCTCTGACCTTCACCGCCAAATCGCCTGCCCATTCATTTTCCCTTACTTCGTTATGGCCCGGCGGATTTTGCCAATCTCCTTCTTACACTGCAAGATGTTCGTGACCTTACCGTCCTGGTTGTTATTGCCCTTTGGCAATTTTACTATCGGCGTCCTCCATATAGACCGATCCGCCGATTAAGGGTCTTAGGCCAATAAAAGCCACATGTATTATACGATTTTGCTGAAATTGAGACAGTGAGTTGTGTTAGGCCCCGCAACATCCTCCATCAATTTGGCTCAGATCGGTTCAGATTTGGATATAGCTGCCATATAGACCGATCCTCCGATTTAGGGTCTTGGGCCCATAAAAGCCACATTTATTATCCGATTTTGCTGAAATTTTGAACAGTTAGTTGCGTTTGGCCTTCGACATACTTCGTCAATTTGGTCTGGATCGGTCCAGATTTTCATATAGCTGCCATATATACCGATCCTCCGAATTGGGGTCTTGGGCCCATAAAAGCCACATTTATTATCCGATTTCGCTGAAATTTGGGACAGTGAGTTGTGTTAGGCCCTTCGACATCCTTCGTCAATTTGGCCCAGATCGGTCCAGATTTGGTAATAGCTGCCATATAGACCGATCCTCCGATTTATGGTCTAAGGCCCATAAAAGCCACGTTTATTATCCCATTTCGCTGAAATTTGGGACATTGCGTTGTGTTAGGCCCTTCGACTTCCTTCGTTAATTTGGCCCAGATCGGTTCAGATTTGGATATAGCTGCCATATAGACCGATCCTCCGATTGAGGTTCTTAGGCCCACAAAAGCCACATTTATTATCCGAATTTGATGAAATTCGGGACAGTGAATTGTGTTAGGCCCATCGACATCCTTTGTCAATTTAGCCCATATCGGTTCAGATTTGGATATAGCTGCCATATAGACCGATCCTCCGATTTATGGTGTTAGGCCCATAAAAACCACATTTATTATCCGATTTTGTTGAAATTTTAGACAGTGAGTTGCGTTGAGCCCTTCGACATCCTTCGTCAATTTGGTTCAGATCGATCCAGATTTGGATATAGCTGCCATATATACCGATCCTACGATTTAGGGTATTGGGCCCATAAAAGCCACACTTATTATCCGATTTTGCTGAAATTTGGGACAGTTGCCTTAGGCCCTTTGACATCTTCCTTCTATTTGGCCCTGATCGGTTCAGATTTGGCTGCCATATAGACCGAACTCTCGATTTAAGGTTGTGGGCCCATAAAAAGCGCATTTATTGTCCGATGTCGCCGAAATTTGGGACAGTGAGTTGTGTTGGGCCCTTCGATATTTGTCTTCAGTTTGCCTCAGATCGTTCCAGATTTGGATATAGCTGCCATATAGACCGATCTCTTGGTTGAACAATGACTTGTACTTATAAGCATTTGGTCTAAATCGGATGATATGTCTATATAGCTGCTATGGGGCATAAGGTATGCATTTTTCACTGGATTTTGACGAAAGGTGGTTCACATATATACCCGAGGTGGTGGGTATCCAAAGTTCGGCCCGGCCGAACTTAACGCCTTTTTACTTGTTAATGATTGATTGTTCAGTTTTGTAGGTCGAAAAATATTCAGTGGAAAAAGAAGAACCAAGTGAGAAAAATCAGTTGATTTTAGTATTTTTTTTTTTCGGCTCAGTCGATTAGTATCATTTGGTCCCATATTTGAATATCAGATTCTAATTCTACACTCAAATACCTTTTATTTAATCCCCATATTCCCATGGTCAGTAAATAATTCCGGTTTGGGGGGTGTTTTGGGGAAGGGGAGGACCCCCAAAAACATGGTGCCACATTTTGATATCAGATTCGTATTCTACTCGCAAATGCCTTTCATTTGAGTTCCATATTGCCATTGTCAGTAAATATGTCGGATTTTGGGTTGTTTTGAAGTTTGGGGTGGTCCCCCTAGCATTAGGTCCGACAATTGGATATCAGATACGTTTTCTCATCCCAAATACCTTTCATTTGAGTCCCATATTGTCGTGATTGGTGTAAATATATGTTTGGTAGGTTTTAGGGTGGGGCTGCGCCCCTAGGAACCCTGCCCGAAATTTGGATACCATATTTTTATTTTTAGGGTACTATATGAGAGCACACAAAATTTCTCGGAGACCTGGCGTTTCTGAAAATTATGGTAAGGGGGAGGGAGTGTCAAAGAGAAAGATGCTCAGTATGCTTTGACATTTCATCATGAATAGACTAACTAACGAGCAACGCTTGCAAATCATTGAATTTTATTACCAAAATCAGTGTTCGGTTCGAAATGTGTTCAAATTTTGACAAATTTTGTTCAGCGATGAGGCTCATTTCTGGTTGAATGGCTACGTAAATAAGCAAAATTGCCGCATTTGGAGTGAAGAGCAACCAGAAGCCGTTCAAGAACTGCCCATGCATCCCGAAAAATGCACTGTTTGGTGTGGTTTGTACGCTGGTGGAATCATTGGACCGTATTTTTTCAAAGATGCTGTTGGACGCAACGTTACGGTGAATGAACACATTTCGAACCGAACACTGATTTTGGTAATAAAATTCAATGATTTGCAAGCGTTGCTCGTTAGTAAGTCTATTCATGATGAAATGTCAAAGCATACTGAGCATCTTTCTCTTTGACACCATGTCTGAAATCCCACGTGATCTGTCAAATACTAATGCATGAAAATCCTAACCTCAAAAAAATCACCCTTTATATTGGGTTGCCCAAAAAGTAATTGCGGATTTTTTAAAAGAAAGTAAATGCATTTTTAATAAAACTTAGAATGAATTTTAATCAAATATACTTTTTTTACACTTTTTTTCTAAATCAAGCTAAAAGTAACAGCTGATAATTGACAGAAGAAAGAATGCAATTACAGAGTCACAAGCTGTGAAAAAATTTTTCAACGCCGACTATATGAAAAATCCGCAATTACTTTTTGGGCAACCATATAAGAAGATATACCAGGTTATAGACCGATTTGGACCGTACTTGACACAGTTGTTGGAAGTCATAACAAAACTCTACATGTAATATTTCAGCCAAATAGGATAAAAATTACGGCTTCCAGAGGCAAAAGAAATTAAAACGGGAGATCGGTTTATATGGGAGCCACATCCAAATCTTAACCGATATGGCCCATTTGGAATCCCTATTGACATACATTAATAGAATATATCTGTGCAAAATTAGATGCGGTTGGCTATATGCGTTCGACCGCTATAGTGATTTCGAAAGACGGACATAGATCGACTCGTAATGTCCAGACGATCAAAAATATATATACTTTATGATGGGGTCGGAGATCAATATTCAATACCCCCATCCTATGGTGGTGGGTATAACAATTATTCGATTCAAATTTTCAGCCACATATTTCTAATTACCACCTTTGCAACAGGCACCTGAATTCTAATCCATCGATTACCTGCAATTTTATGGTTGTACCTCCCATTTTTGTCATGCCACACAACCGTATCGCTGACAAATATTTGTGGAATGAAGTATTCCAGTGAATTGGTAAATATTCCCTTCAGGGTTTTTTAGCTGTTGAACCATTTTTCTAGCCCATTAAGAGGTTTTTGACATACACACTATGCACACACTCTGGCATACAATGCCCACCCTTCCTAAACAAAAAAATAGTCCCAATAGAAAACAAGACTCTATTATATGGCATTTGACATTTACCAGTGTTTTGACTTTTGACTCATTTAAATTACTATTACACATGCACTAAAGCAACACCCCCAAACGCATAGGCATACGCACACACATTCACATTGGATTGGCTTAGTGTCCTAATTTCATGGCATTTCAAATGACTGCCAGAATTCAAAGTAAGAGCCTACATAAGGATTAACCGCCACATTTACTGTAACATGAAAAGCATAAAACCATAGTGCAAACGGTTGGTTGTGTGGGTCAGTCGCTTGGTCACGCAGTAATGGAGGGGATTTTGGGGTCCAAAATAAAAATTGATGTTTGTGACAGTTAAATTGTATGCAAGAGCATTTGCATTACCACACAGGGATTTGCTTTGCTATGTAACAGAAATTTAACTAAACTTTGTGTGGGTGTGTGTGTGTGTGTGCGTGTTTGATGCAGTTTGCCATATTGAAAAGCAGTCACGAAATTTAAGTACATCCCCAAAACGAGAAAAAATCGTTTTGGTTGCGCATATAAAATTGACTCAAATGGTATTTTGATTTAGCTGCCATGAAAGTTTTTGAGTATGGCATGGGATTTGCATTTTTGACCCGTTTGTGACCCTTTTAATTAGAACGAAATATTCGGGCATGTAAATGGTAAATGCCATAGATAACATATGCATATGAAATCGCACAAAAAAGGAAACCTTTAAATATTGAATAAAATCTGGTTTTGAAAGCATATTGGGAGCATATACTCGTCAGGTAAAATGGAAAAATTATGTTTAGAAAGTTCAAAATAGGAGCTCCCTGGTAGCTGAGTTGTTAGCGTGCTCAGAATTCCAGTGCCTGAATGCCCACCAAAAGCTTTGGGTCATCATAAGTATTGAAATTGGCAATTTTGTTTATACCCACCACCAAAGCAGGGGATATATTTATTTTGTCATTCCGTTTGCAACACATCGAAATTTCCATTTTCGACCCTATAAAGAATATGTATTCTTGATCAGCGTAAAAATCTAAGACGATCCAGCCATGTCCGTCCGTCTGTCTGTTGAAACCACTCTACAGTCTTTAAAAATAGAGATAATGGGCTGAAACTTTGCACATATTATTCTTTTGTTCATAAGCAGGTTAAGTTCGAAGATGGGCTATATCGGACTATATCTTGATGTAGCCCCCATATAGACCGATTCGCCGATTTAGGGTCTTAGGCCACATTTATTATCCGATTTTGCTGAAATTTGGGACAAAAAGTTGTGTAAGGCGCTCCGACATTTTTTTTTCAATTTGGTCCAGATCGGTCCAGATTTGGATATAGCTGCTATATAGACCGATCTGCCCATTTAAGGTCTTGAGCCTATTTTGCCAAAATTTGGGACAGTGAGTTGTGTATGGCCCTTCGACATCCTTCTTCAATTTGGCCTAGATCGGTCCAGATTTGGATATAGCTGCCATATAGACTGATCCACCGATTTAGGGTCTTAGGCCCATAAAGGCCACATTTATAATCCGATTTTACTGAAATTTGGGTCAGTGAGTTGTCTTAGGCCCTTCGACTTTATTCTTCAATTTGGCCCTGATCGGATCCGATTTGAATATAGCTGCCATATAGACCGATTCCTAAATTTAAGGTTTTGGGCCCATAAGAGGCGCATTTATTGTCCGATGGCGCCGAAATTTGGGACAGTGAGTTAAGTTAAGCCCCTTGACATACTTCTGCAATATGGCACAGATCGGTCCAGATTTGGATATAGCTGCCATATAGACCGAACTTTCGGTTTTAGGTTTTGGGGCCATAAATGGCGCATTTATTGTTCGATGTCGCCGAAATTTTGGACAGTGAGTTATGTTGGGCCCTTCGATATCCTTCTTCAATTTCACTCAGATCGATCCAGATTTGGATATAGCTGTCATATAGACTGATCCACCGATTTAGGGTCTTAGACCCATAAAGGCCACATTTATTATCCGTTTTTGATGAAATGTGGGATAGTGAGTTGCGTTATGCCCATCGGTATTCCTCTTCAGTTTGGCCCAGATCGGTCCAGATTTGGATATAGCTGCCATATAGACCGATCCCTAAATTTAAGGTTTTGGGCCCATAAAAGGCGCATTTATTATCCGATGTCGCCAAAATTTAGAACAGTGAGTTAAATTAAGCCCCTTGACATACTTCTGCAATATTGCACAGGTCGGTCCAGATTTGAATATAGCTGCCGATCTCTCGATTTGAGGTTTTGGGTCCATAAAAGATGCATTTATTGCCCAATGTCGCGAAAATTTGGGACAGTGAGTTGTCATCGACATTATAATTCAATTTGGCCCAAATGGGTCCATATTTCTATATAGCTGCCATAAAGACCGATATCTCGATTTAAAGTCTTGGCCTCACAAAAGGCGCACTTATCATCCGATTTCACTGAAATTTGACTTATATTGGGCTTTTCGACATCCGTGTCACATATGCTTTAAATCGGTTTATTTTTAGATATAGCTACTAAAAAGACAAAAATTTTGTTATAGACAATTGAACAATGACTTGTACTTAGTAATATTTGGTCCCAATCGGATCATGTTTCGATATAGCTGCTATGGGGCATTTTTTACTGGATTTCGACAAAAGGGGGTTTATGTATATACCCGAGGTGGTGGGTATCCAAAGTTCGGCCCGGCCGAACTTAACACCTTTTTACTTCTTCAAGTCTCATTTCATACTTCCTCTGTATCTATCCTAACACCTTAACCAAGTTCAACTCAAGCCAAATGAATTTTTTTACTTTTATAACTTCACATCATACATCACCAAGCCCTACAATTCATCCCTTTCATATCTAAAAGGTGACTGCTAAGAAACGTTGCTTCCAAATGTGGTTTAAAAATAAATTAACTGCAAAAGAGGAAGAACTCTGCAAAATCTTACCCTGTACTTGCTAATGCGATGACTTACCTTTTCCACAAATGTGTGGCCAACACAAATGTTGGGTTAGGAACTCTGTAACAAAATTTACCGTAAAGCATATACTTTAGCTTGAGGACTGCATTAATATTTGCCTCTCTCAGCCCGCACCTCCTTCTAGGGCTGACAAAAGATAAGAGGATCATCTGTTCATGAGACTAGTGCACGTCTACACATTTCCACCGAAACTTAAATAAAATATTTTAGAAGAAACAAAACACATAAATCTAACGACTAAGAGATGCTTTATAAAACTCCCACCTACACACACAACACTCACTGGACCAGAGAACTGGGAAACTGTTTTTCAGTTTTTTTGTTTTATGGTTCAGCTACTATCAAAACAAACGACCTCAAATGCAGCAGGGCATAAACTGCACATTTGATAACAAACAAGACTAACACCGATTTTGAGAAAAAAGAAAAAAACTTTAAAGTAACACTAAAAACATGTCTGCCAGTGTGTTTCTACACGTACGTATGTGTTGTTGATTATGTTGGGTTTCTATCTTGGCTGCTAACATCCAACAACTGTTGCAGATACGCATATCAAAGATTTATGTTTTTTTATCCTCAAAATGTTGGTAAACAATGCCAAAATGCAAAACAGGTAGTATGGGAATTGTGAGTGTAGATATGGGGGTATACTAAGTAACCTTCTAAAAGCATTATGCAAAAGATGTAAAAAATAATATTTTAATTGAGCTTTTCCTCAAACATGACAATCTACAGATTGTAAAAAGGAAATTTTGTTGACATTTTATTTTAATACCCTACACATCTTTAGGTTAGGTTAGGTTGAAAAAAGGGTGCAGATATTAATCCGCCCCATGCTACTATGGACATACACCTAAGCCAGTAATCGGCTTGTTGTGCGCTATAAAAACTATAAAGTAACCTATAAAAAAGAACATTTTAAGTTAGGAATTCCGTGCTACTTACAAAATCCTTAATTGTTTTCAATACCACTCCCCTAAGTTGGTTCATGTCTGATATTGTGTTTCCACCTAAGTACCGGTATCTATTAGACGGGAAAGCCGGACAATGACAAAGGAAATGCTCGAACGACTGATTATTTTCCCCGCATGCCCTACACATGCTATCACTTGCTGCACCGATTCTACATAAGTGAGCTCGTAGTCCTATGTGTCCCGTTATGATACCAAAAGCTATACTGACCTCCTTCTTGCTTCCTTGTAGTAATATCCTCATCTTGACCTCCCCATAGGATTTTCGGCGTCCTACCGACCGTTTCGTTATTCCACAATGTTGCATGCGCATTCGTCGCCCACTCCCTTAACTCGGCCTGCGTCGACCCGAAAGGCTTCGGGTTAACCAAGTTTATTGACGGCAGTCCTCTGGCTTTCACCGCCAAATCGTCTGACTTTCCATTTCCCCTTACTCCGTTATGGCCCGGTACCCAAACGATGCGGATTTTGCCATCCTCAGAGAAGACGTAAACCTCCTTCTTGCACTGTAAGACTGTTCGTGACCTAACCGTCCAGGTTGTTATTGCCCTTATGGCAATTTTGCTGTCGGTAAAGATGTTCACGCTCGAGGTCCTCGCGTTAGCACCACACCACCTCAAGCATTCCGTGGTCGCCCGGATCTCTGCCTGCAGGACCGTACTATGGTCAGGCAGTCTAAAACAGATCTCAGTCCCTGGATTCTCAATGTAAACCCCTAGGCCCACTCTGTCCTCTAGCTTTAATCCATCCGTGTAACATGATCTTCCAGATGGCAATATTAGGGTTCCGTCAATCCAAGACTGTGCCGATGGCAGTAGTGCTTCGCACTCGACTTCAAGGTTCATCTCAGGTATCCAATCGGAAACCTCTTCCCTTTCTTCCAGCTTTCCTATCGTCGCCTTGACTATACCGCGATGATATGAGCTGCTCCCATCCTCAATCCATTTTCCCATCGCCTTAAGTCTCATAGCCTGTCTGACCTAAATATGGATTAGATCGATCCATATTTAGATATAGCTTCCATATAGACGGATCTGCCGATAAAGGGTCTGAAGCCCATATAGACCGCTCTGCCGATAAAGGGTCTGAAGCCCATAAAAACCTTATTTATTACCCGATTTCGGTGAAATTTCCAACGATTGGCTAATTTAAGCCTCCCGACATCTGACGTAAATATATATTTAGATATATCCGTCATATAGACCGATCTCCCGAGAAAGGGTATGAAGACCATAAAAGCTTTATTTTATACCCGATTTCACTGAAATTTAAATTAGTGGGTTATTTTAAGCCTCCCGACATCTGACCTATATATGGTACTGATCGAAATATATATACAGATATAGCTGCCATATAGACCAATCTCCCGATAAAGCATATAAAGGCCATAAAAGCTTTATTTTTTATTCGACTTCGCTGTAATTTGGAATAGTGCGTAGTTTTAGGTCTCCCGACATCCGTACCAAATATGGTACGGATCGGACTATATTAAGAACTAGCTGCCATATAGACCGATCTGCCGATAAGGGGTCTGAAGCCAATAAAAGCTTTTTTTATTACCCAATTTCGCTGAAATTTAAAACAGTGAGTAGGTTAAGACTTCCCAACATCCGACCTAAACATGGATTTGATCGGACTACATATTGGTATAGCTGCCATATAGACCGATCTGCCGATAAGAGGAATGAAGCCCCTAAAAGCTTTATTACACCCTCCACCATAGGATGGGGGTATACTAATTTCGTCATTCTGTTTGTAACTACTCGAAATATTCGTCTGAGACCCCATAAAGTATATATACTTTTGATCGTCGTGACATTTTATGTCGATCTAGTCATGTCCGCCCGTCCGTCCATCTGTCTGTCGAAAGCACGTTAACTTTCGAAGGAGTAAAGCTAGTCGATTTAAATTTTGCACAAATACTTCTTATTAGTTTAGGTCAGTTGGGATTGTAAATGGGCCATATCGGTCCATGTTTTAATATAGCTGCCATATAAACCGATTTTGGGTCTTGACTTCTTGGGCCTCTAGAGGGCGTAATTCTTATCCGATTAGAATGAAATTTTGCACGAAGTGTTTTGCTATAACTTATATAAACCGATCTTGGGTCTTGACTTCTTGGGCCTCTAGAGTGCGCAATGCTTTTCCGATTGGAATGAAATTTTGCACGACGTGTTTTGTTATGATATCCAACAACTGTGCCAAGTATGTTTCAAATCAGTCAATAACCTGATATAGGTGCCATATAAACCGATCTTGGGTCTTGACTTCTTGAGCCTCTAGAGGGCGCATTTCTTATCCGATTGGAATGAAGTTTTGCACAACGTGTTTTGTTATGATATCCAATAACTGTGTCTAGTATGGTTCTAATCGGACCATAATCTAATATAGCTACCATATAAACGGATCTTGGGTCTTGACTTCTTGAACCTCTAGAGGGCGCAATTCTAATCCGATTGGAATGAAATCTAACACACCATGTTTTGTTATGATTTGCAACAACTGTGCCTAGCATGGTTCAAATCGGTCAATAACCTGATATAGCTCCCATATAAACCGATCTTGGGTTTTGACTTCTTGAGCCTCTAGAGGGCGCATTTCTAATCCGATTGGAATGAAATTTTTCACGAAGTGTTTTGTTGTGATATCTAACAACTGTGCCAAGTATGTTTCAAATCGGTCAATTACCTGATATAGCTGCCATATAAACCGATCTGGGATCTTGACTTCTTGAGCCTCTAGTGGTCGCAATTAGTCTCCGATTTGCCTGAAATTTTGTACGATGGATCCTCTCATGACCATCAACAAACGTGTTTATTATGATCTGAATCGGTCTATTGCCTGATACAGCTCCCATATAAATCGATCTCTCTATTTTACCACTTGAGCCCCGAAAGGGCGCAAATTTTATTCGAATTGGCTGATATGTTACACAGGTCTCCAACATATAATTTAATTGTGGTCCAAACCGGACCATATCTTGATATCGCTCTAATAGCTGAGCATTTTTTTTTTCTTTTATCCTTTTTTTTGGCTAAGAAGAGATATCGGGAAAAGAACTCGGCAAAAGCGGTAAATGGTGGAGGGTATATATGATTCGGCCCGGCGGAACTTAGCACGCTTCTACTTTATTATCTGATTTGGTTGAAATTTGAAACAATGAATAGTTTTAGGTCTCCCAACATTCGTCCCAAATATGGTTCGGATCGGACTGTATTTAAATATAGCTGTCATACAGACCGCTATGCCGATTAAGGTTCTGAAGCTCATAAAAGCTATATTTATTACCCGATTTTGTTGAAATTTGTTATACAAAATTGAACAGTGACTTATATTTAGTAGACGACTCAAAGTCCGTGCCGAATTTGGGTGCATAAGTTATAAAAATTTCACCGGATTGCGACGAAAGGGGGTTTACATCTATACCCAAAGTGGTGGGTATCCAAAGTTCGGCCCGGCCGAACTTAATGCTTATATCACCATGTTTCTAATAACCTTATACATATTTTTCTCTTTTTAGGTAAGTCTATCATCAATCTTTGAATGTTGAATGTATAAAACAAATTATGAGCAGATATTCGCTACTTTAAAAAGGTAAAACGTTTTGATGATATTTTTCAGTTGAATCATTTTAGAGTTATTGTGGAAACACTTAAATGAGTTTCTGCAATTGCCACAGTAGTTTTCATTTTTCTCAGAATTTGACTTAGATTAGGTGTGTTTTATTTACCCTTGAAGCATATTTTCTCGCTAAGTTTGTGTGGAGAAAAATGCTATCCACAATAAGCTAAGCTATCGCCGTTTATTAAAAGAAAAGTTGTCATCATTCTATTTGAATGGCGGAACTAAAAGAGGAAGAAAGCAACATATTTATTCAATGATTAAACGTTCTGGAATGATAAAATTGCTTCGGATTTTTATAAAATTACATTTATGAACTCCGAGATACTTTTTTTTAAATAAAATGCCATTTTATATCCACCACCGTAGGATTGATGATATTTGCTTATTTCGAATGTGTGTCAGTGCTGCCAACGTTGAAGTACAAAGCATTAAGCGGGAAGAGCGTTTTATATATCGATAAGCTAGCGAATCCACTAGACTCTGGCAAATAAAACAACCCAATTCAAAGGCTAAATCAAATCAATTTTGCAAACTATATCCTTGCCCGTTTCGGATATTCCTACCCCAATGACCTAGTATGGGTCATAGCCCTTTTGATGTTATGTTTGGGCCACGCCATATCCTTATGACCACCCGTATATTTCTTTCTCTTTCACTCTATGTGTCTGTAAGGAGTTCCTGTTTTCGATGTCTTTTCAAAGTGTCTTTGTCCCTTTTGTAGTTTGGGTAATGCTTTCTCCTTGAGCATAACGCACACACACTCACTTCAACTGTATCTGCAGATGATGCTTTACAATGTTGTGTTTTTTCTTGCTTCTTCCTCTCTTTTTTGTGCGTATGCCTTGGTTTTTTTTGGTTCGTTAGCCATGGTATGTCTGCAAACGATTGTGGTCGAGCATTTATTTATGACTATGGCTTTTCTTGGTAACAAACTCTTCTCAAAAATACATTGGTAAATGTCGTATGTCCATGTCGCTGTTGTTGTCGTCGTTTCGTCGTCCCATTTCTTGTTGAAGGCTACTCAGCAGAAAATGCAAAAGAAAAGGAAAATACTTGAGAAATATTTTAAATCGTTGCCAGTTTATGTCATATTTTTAATATACAACTTACTTTAGAATACATATTATGGCTGAGATGCAATTTTGAAAATTTCCCATTTTTTTTTTGCTTTTTTTTCAACGTTGTTGTTTTCTTTTGGTAATAGTAAAGGTTTTCATGGTTACTTGCTTCTGAATGCAGTATTGTCATGAATATTTTGTGTGCTTTAGCCGAGAAGTGTGTTTTTTTCTGCAGTTGTAGTTGCATGTCGGAGTGGATTTGATTGAAGTTTTTTTTTAAGGTTTTTGCATCAAAAATGGATATTGGGAGAAATGTACATGCAGGCTTCTTCCGGTTTTCGAAAATGCAAAACGAAAAAAATTGTTGTGCCTTTATTTTCCAAGTCTTCTTTTTTATGGTTTGATATAACTTGCGGTTCCTCTTCCTATATAGAAATGGCATGATTTGCATGATAAAAGACAAACAAAATCTTTAGATTTGCGATTTCGAAAACCGGAACAGGCCCGATTAACAAATTGGAAAGAATTTACATGGTTGAATTGGGAAGAATTTACATAGTTGAATTGCGAAGAATTTACATAGAGAAGACAGCACTTGAACAAGTTTTTCTATGGATAAAATTTCAATGAATGGTTTCTAAAACCAAATTTTGTTTTATAGCAAAACTAACTGCACCTGGCCCGCTCCGCTGCGCCTTTTTTTACAATATATGACACAAAATTATCCTTTAAGTATAAATTTTCGACAATTAAAGAGATTTTAGTGTGAGGCCATGCCAAGAAAATATTGGGTTGCCCAAAAAGTAATTGCGGATTTTTTAAAAGAAAGTAAATGCATTTTTAATAAAACTTAGAATGAACTTTAATCAAATATACTTTTTTACACTGTTTTTCTAAAGCAAGCTAAAAGTAACAGCTGATAACTGACAGAAGAAAGAATGCAATTACAGAGTCACAAGCCGTTGAAAAAATTTGTCAACGCCGACTATATGAAAAATCCGCAATTACTTTTTGGGCAACCCTAGTATATGTTAATCGCTTGGCTAACAGTATAATAATATAAAGGCCTTTATTTGAATCCCATGTAATCTTTATTGATCTATAAATTCGCTCGGAGGGTTTACTCCACTCCCAAATACCTTTCATTTGAACCCCATATTGCCATGGTTGGTAAATATGAATGTCCGATTTAGGGGTGATTTCGGGGGTGGGATGGTCCCCCAAACACTTGGTTCCACTATTGAATATTAGATGCGATTATTACTCTTAAAAACCTTTTATTGCCCTTTCAGTCCCATTTTGTCCTGATTGCTCTATAAATATATTTTTCTTCTTCTTTTTATATATAAAAATGTTTTTGTGTTTGTTTTTCGGTTTGTTCCGCAGAGACTCAAAAATAGCTGAACCGATTTCCTCGAAATTTTCGCAAATTGTGTAGGTTGGTCTAGAAGGAAACATAGGCTATATAATTTTTTGATATCAGGAGGGGGCGGACCCTCACCCTTACACCAAAAGTCCTACACAAAAATAAAAGTGGACCGATCAGGACAATATAGGTATCAAATGAAAGATATTGGGGAGTAGAATACGAATCTAATCCCCAATCCCAATCCCAAAACTCCCTCAAACAGTCATATTGGACATTAATTTCAATATGGGACTCAAATGAAAGGTATTCGGGAGTAGATTTCGAATCTGGCATACAAAATCAGATCGAAGTATAGGCGGTTCCCCTTCCCTCCAAAAACGCTTTAAATGGGCATATTTTTTGCAGATTATGTAAGTTTGTCTGAAAGGAAACATAGGCTATATAATTTTTAGATATCGAATTGAGGCGGTCCCTCCCCCTTACCCCAGCAAAGCCATTCAAAACCAAAAGTGGACCGATAGGCACAATATGGGTATCAAGTCAAAGGTATTGGAGACTAGAAAACGAATATAGTATTAAAACTTGGATCCAAGTACCCAGCGGGCCTCCCCAATCCAAAAACTCCTCTAAACAGATATATTCGACGCTCATGTCAATATGGGCCTCAAATAAAAAGTATTCGACAGTAGATTACAAATATGACATAAAACATTAGGTCCAAGTAATGGGAGGTCTCCCACCCCCAAATAGGCATATTAGCCTGCCATGGCTATATGGGACTCAAATGAAAGGCATTAGGGAGTAGATAACGAATATGACATTAAAATTTGAGTTTAAGTCTAGGTGGCGCTTTTCTTCTAAAGATACGTCAAATGGGTTATTTGACCCTTTATGACAATATGGGACTCAAATGATAGGTATTTGAGAGTAGAAAATGAATTTGATGTTAAATTTTGGAGCCAAGTGTTTTGGTGTACGCCTAAACTGAACTTCATTTCCGTTGGAAATGAAGAACGAATTTGATATCTATTTTCAGTGCAAAATGCCGGTGGCCGCCCCAGCCCCAAAACACCCTCCAAACGGTTCATATTAACCAGACATGGCAATATGGGGCTCGAATTAAAGGGATTTGGAAGTGCAGCACGAATTTGGTATCCATATTTAAGTTGAAATGTCTGAGGTGCCACCTATCCACTAATGACAACATTACGCTAATGAGATCATTACACTGAGGAAGAAAATTACCACCAGGAACCGAGAAGGGGCGAATTCACACTGTTCATTTCATGTTCGATTCAAGTTCAAATTCAATGATAAGGGACCTTTTTATATAGCCGAGTCCGAACGGCGTGCCGCAGTGCAAGACCTCTTTGGGGAAAATTTTTAAAATGACCATGCATGGCATTGTACCTCGCAAATGCGCCAACATTAAAAGCGGATAAACACCGCTCTATCCGAAGTTCTCGCCAAGATTTGAACGCGTTCAGCGTCATAGGTAACAACGGCACGAATTCGATATCCGCATTCAGGGCGAAGTGTCCCCACCCTAAAAAGATATTAGACAGTTAAAGAAGGCGCAACGGAGCGGCCCCGGTTCGGCTAGTTTTATATAAAATCGACACATCGGTCTATTTAACAGCTATATCGAAGTATGCGTCGTTTTGGGTTTAGATGTCAGGGGGTATTGTGTAACTCACAGTTCTAAATTTCAGCGAAATCGGGCAATAAATGCTGCTTTTATGGGCTCAAGATCCTAAATTGGCATACCGGTCTATACGGCAGCAGTATGTTAATATTGCCCGATATAGACCATATTTGGTTCAGATGGCGATGGGTCAGATAAATTTCCATGTTTCAAATTTTTGCGTAATTAGGAATTGGTTGGTTGTGGGCTGAGGACCATACACATATCGGTTTATATGGCAGCTATAAGTAAATATGGCTCCATATGGACCAAATTCGGGGGCACTAGTATAACTCATTGTTCCGAATTTCAGCGAAATCTTATGGCCTTAAAATCTTAAATCGGCAGATCGGTCTATACGGCAGCTATATCCGAATTTAGCCAATTTTACCCATAAAAACTTAACTGGGTATGGAAGAAACACGGATCCGTGGCAAATTTTAGCTCAATATCTCAATTTTTAAAGACTGTAGCGTGAATACACCTGATGGACACACAGACGGGCGGACGGACCGACTCAAAGACATCGCTAAATTTTAGTCTTAGGATTTAACGACGACCATACATACATATACTTTGCAGGATCAGAAATGGATATTTCGATGTGTTGCACACCGAATGACTACATGAATATACCCCCTATCCTATGGTGGTGGGCACAAAAATACAAAAATAACTCTCCATTATTTTATTACATTAGAAAACCTAGGAAGGAGAAAAAATAAACTAAAGGAAACTGCTTTTGTTTTCATAACTAAAGGTTAAGTGCTGTTTATTATTCAACGTAAACTTAATTTAGTAATTGCTTAATTCAAGTAGTTTATCATAAAAGAGACCAACAAAGGAGCAAACGAAGATGATTCAGTTACGCAAGACTCTGGCCAAGGAAGATGGATTCACAGATAGACAAACCAAAATTAAAGAAAAAAATCTCCTCAAAACTACTGGCACAAAGCATGAACAGATGCATGGGTGATAGTTGGTCCACTAAACAGTCATCATAAACTCCAAGTCCATATGACATGGCCAACAGCCATGGCAATTCGCTCTGCTTTGCCCACAAAAAACCCAAAGGGCATAAAGAATGAGGAATGAGAAATGGCATATGAAAGTCTAAAGAACTTAAGTGGTATTAGAGCAAAAAACTTTTTCTTGCTTGGCGTGAATTAAAGTCTTGACAATTCATATATTTCAAAATTATACAAGAAAGATAAGAATAATTGGAATGCCATTTAGGAGTAACATGAGCTGCATTGTGACATTGCAGATATAGCCGTACGGGTGTTGCTAGCTGTAAAAAACTGAATTTACGCAGTGTTAAAAGCAATGCAAATGCGAATGCTGAAAAATGAGTAAAGTTTTCCCCATTTGTCCACGCCAACAATTTGCCACAAATAAATGTCATTCGGTTATCACATTTCAATGGTAAAGGTAGCGCCAATAAAGTTTGTGTGGGAGGAATTTTATTTATACGGACTTTATTCAAATGTAATTACGGATCTTAAATGATCCATAAATGAGTAATATGACGCATTAGGAGTAATATTAGGAGGGAAAAGGCTGGTAAGAAATATTAAAATGGAAAAAGCTAGAAAAAAGCGTGCTAAGTTCGGTTGGGCTAATCTTTGGTTACCCTTCCACAACTTGATCTTTCCATCGGGCCTTTGGTTTTCCCGGTTTGGGTGTACAACCGTGTTTGCCTTCAAAAGACTTCTTTGCTGAAGCTTCTTCATCCATTCTGACAACATGACCTAGCCAACGCAGCCGTTGTATTTTGATGTGTGAGATTATGCTATCGTCGTTTTACAGCTCATACAGCTCGTGATTCATACGTCGCCTATATTCTCCATTAACGCAAACGAAGAATCTTTCTCTCAAATACTCCAAGCACTGCCTCATCTGCTTTCACAAGTACCCATGCCTCAGAACCATATAACATCACGGGTAGTATCCGTGTCTTGTATAGTGTAATCTTCGTCTGTCGAGAGTTGGCCTTGTTTCTAAACTGCTTATTTAGTCCAAAGTAGCATCTATTTGCCAGTATTATTCTTCGCTAAATCTCAAAACTGGTGTCATTCGTTTCGGTTACGGCGGTGCCAAGGTAGATAAAGTTACTGACTGTCTCAAAGTTGCGGTTCCCAACTTACTCCATTTTCTTTATCTGCTCGATTCTGCAAGGTTTTTTGGGAGTGGAAACCATTCATTTCGTCTTATCTCCATTTACTGCCAGACCCATTTTCACTGACTCTCTTTCGATTCTTTCAAAGGCTGCAGTTACTACTTCCGGTGACCGACCTATGATATCGAAGTCGTCGGCATAGGCGAGTAGCATGTGATTAGTGTGCCATATCTATTAACTTCTGCATCTCGTATAATCTTCTCCAGCAGGATATTAAAGAGATCACACGAGAGGCTGTCCCCTTGTCTGAAACCTTTAATGGTTCAGAGAGATACTTTCCTATTCTTACTGAGGAACACGTATCAGCAAGTGTCATCCTGCAGAGTCTTATTAATTTTGCAGGGATACCATACTCAGACATGGCTTGAAATACCTTTGAACGTAAAGGAGTATCGAAGGTGGCTTTGTAGTCAACAAAGAGATGGTCTGTGTTGATTTGTCCTTCTCGGGTCTTTTCCAGGACTTGGCGCAGTGTGAATATCTTGTCTAGGGTGGATTTACCAGGTCTAAAGCCGCATTGATAGTGCCCAATTATCTGATTGACTTTAGGTTTTAATCTTTCACACAGTACGCTCGAGAGTATCTTGTATGCGATGGGGAGGAGACTTATTCCTCTGTAGTTGGCACATTCTGTCTAGTCTCCTTTCTTGTGTAGGGGACATAGGATCCAATCATCGGGTATGCGTTCTTCTAGCCAGATTACGCAGATAAGCTGATGCATACACCTTATCAGCGTGTCGCCTCCGGTCTTAAATAGTTCAGCGGGTAACCAATCGGCTCCTGCTGCCTTGTTGTTCTTTAGTCAGGTCACTGCTACTTGGACCTCATTCTGACTATGAGGTAAACATTCTATACCATCATCAGGGATTGGTTCTGCGGTATCCGCTTCGCCGCCAACATCGGACACTAGCAGTTGGGTAAAATATTCTTTCCATATCCTCAGCATGTTGTCTATGTCAGTTACCGGATTTCCTTCTTTGTCTCTGCAGGAGGATGTGCAGGCACCAAAGCCATCGGTTTGATGTTTAATTCTTTGGTAGAATTTTCGGACTTCATTCTGACTTCTGTACATCTCAATTCGCTCACACTCACGTCTTTCCACTTCCCTTTTCTTTCTGCGGAATAGACGTTTGCCCTCTCTTTTCTCCCGATACCTGTCCTTCAACTGGCGCGTTGCTACTGATTGCGAGTTGCTCTATATGCCGCATTTTTGGCTTCAGCAGCATCTCGACACTCTTGGTCGAGAGATCGGTCTATATGGCAGCTATATCCAAATCTTGACCGATCTGGGTCAAGATGTCGAAGAGCCAAACACAACTCACTGTCCCAAATTTCAGCTAAATCAGATAATGAATGTGGCTTTTATGGGCCTAAGACCCTTAATCGGCGGATCGGTCTAGTACCAACAATGAACTTACAAATTAAATTGGTAGTATACAAAGCCTTCAACCCCTCCAGATTCTTGTACCCAAATAAGATTATTGTTCCAATGGGCCTACATGCCCGTTGGGTCTGCCGATGCCCCAGATACTTTTCAGATTAGTTCGCTCCCAAAGATTTTTCATTTAAATTCAAAACTGTCTCGATTGCTCAATGGTCGCTGTTGGCTTTTCTTAGTCCCAAAGTTGAAAACCAAATTTTTACTCTTTTCCCAAAGATCTCTCTTTTGGTTGCAAGTGTGTACTTTCTCCTTTTTTACTCACTTGTTTTTTTGAAGAATCTTTTTGTGGCATTTCAACTCTTTCCTTCCGGTTGCCACTGTTCTCAGCCACTTAAGTGTTCAACAATTATTTGAAATTTATTCAATTTGTTCTGTAACCATATCTATGCACATAATCAAAATCGTTGAAATGAAACCACTTCTATTATAATACAGCTCCCCCTCAAACGAAAGCCACTTCAACTCCATCCACAACGTGTTGTGTGGGAATACTCATAGTCGCTGGCAGGTATGAGGGTTGAAATGAGTCTACAAAATGCAAAGTATTTTTAGAAATGTAAAAAATGCAAATAAAGAGTTAAAAACCCATTAGCTTTGATAATTGTACAACCTTTAAAACACTTTTATGTAGATTTCCTTGGAGCTCGCTCTACCTTAGAAAGGGTTGAAAATTCCGTGTCGTTTTTTATATATTTGCAGAACATTCTCACACCATTGGCGGTGGCGGCGGCGGCGGCCAGAATGTGTTTTTTTAGGTTAGGTGAGGCATCCCCAAATGCCTGTAAAAATACCTCAGAGGGGTAAAGTTGGATCGGGGGAAGCAGGTTAGTAGCGGGTGGATGTGTAAAAAACAAACGATGTTTGCATATTACATGTGCAGGTTAGTGCCAAAAAAACAGCGAGCAACATTCCAACACCTGTGGACATATCTACATTTGATGTATGTATGTTTGGGGTGCCTATGACGAGGGATGTTTTAAAAATTGGAGACGAAATAACATCGAATGTTTCAAAAATATAGATGTTCACAGAAAATTTGATGAACATCGAATTTTCATAGAAAATTTGATGAACATCGAATTTTCATAGAAAATTTGATGAACATCGAATTTTCGTAGAAAATTTGATGAACATCGAATTTTCGTAGAAAATTTAATGAACATCGAATTTTCGTAAAAAATTTGATGAACATCGAATTTTCATAGAAAATTTGATGAACATCGAATTTTCATAGAAAATTTGATGAACATCGAATTTTCATAGAAAATTTGATGAACATCGAATTTTCATAGAAAATTTGATAAACAACGAATTTTCATAGAAAATTTGATAAACATTGAATTTTCATAGAAAATTTGATAAACATCGAATTTTCATAGAAAATTTGATAAACATCGAATTTTCATAGAAAATTTGATAAACATCGAATTTTCATAGAAAATTTGATAAACATCGAATTTTGATTTTTTGTTTTTGAGCGCCCCCCTTCAGATATCAAAAAACGTAGTACCCTTTTTCAGCATGGGATCATTATGCACTATCTGTGAAAATTTCAAGAAAATCGGTTCAGCCGATTCAATTGTTTTTATACCCACCACCAAAGGATGGGAGTATATTCATTTTGTCATTCCGTTTGCAACACATCGAAATATCCATTTCCGACCCTATAAAGTATATATATTCTTGATCAGCGTAAAAATCTAAGATGATCTAGACATGTCCATCCGTCTGTCTGTTGAAATCACGCTACAGTCTTCAAAAATAGAGATGTTGAGCTGAAATTTTGCACAGATTCTTCTTATGTCCATAAGCAGGTTAAGTTCGAAGATGGTCTATATCGGACTATATCTTGATATAGCCCCCATATAGACCGATCCGCCGATTTAGGGTCTTAGGCCAATAAAAGCCACATTTATTATCCGATTTGGCTGAAATTTGGGATAGTGAGTTGTGTTAGGCCCTTCAATATTCTTCGTCAATTTGGCTCAGATCGGTCCAGATTTGGATATAGCTGCCATATAGAGCGATCCTCCGATTTAGGGTCTAAGGACCATAAAATCCACATTTATTGCCCGATTTTGCTGAAATTTGGGACAGTGAGTTGTGTGAGGCCTTTAGATATCCCTCTTGAATTTCGCCCAGATCGGTTTAGATTTAGATACAGCTGCCATATGGACCGATCTCCCGATTTAAAGTTTTGGGCCCATAAAAAGCGCATTTATTGTCCAATATCGCCGAAATTTGGAACAGTGAGTTAAGTTAGGCCCCTCGACATCTTTCTATGGTTTTGCCGACATCGGTTCAGATTTGGATATAGCCCCCATATAGACTGATCCGCCGATTTAGGGTCTTAGGCCCATAAAAACCATATTTATCATCCGATTTTGCCGAAATTTAGGATAGTGGGTTGTGTTAGGCCAGTCGACTTTCTTCTTCAATTGGATTTGTATATAGCTACCTTATATACTGACCTCTCGATTTAAGATCTTGGGCCCATAAAAGGCGCATTTATTGTCCGATTTCGCCGAAATTTGGGACAAAGAATTTTGTTAGGCCCCAACATTCTTCCCCAATTTGGCTTAGATCGGTCGAGATTTGGATATAGGTGCCATATAGACCGATCTCTCGATTTAAAGTCTTGGCCCCATAAAGGCGCAATTAAAATCCGATTTCGCTGAAATTTGTCACAGTGACTTATGTCAGGCCATTCGACATCCGTGTCGTATATGGTTCAAATCGATCTATATTTGAATATGGCTACCAAAAAGACCACATTTTTATTCTACAATATTGAACAATGACTTGCACTTATTTGACCTCTCAATGTTCGTGTCAAATTTGGTCCAAATCGGAGCATATTTTCTCATTTTTCAGCTGATTATGACGTAAGGTAGTTTACATATAAACCCGAGGTGGGTATCCAGAGTTCGGCCCGACCGAACTTAACGCCTTTTTACTTGTTATATATATAGATTTAATTAAGCATCAAATTTTTATCCAAAATTGGTAAACGTCTAAGTTTTTGTCGATCTTTTACATCTTTCCTATTGGCCTCTATTACTTTTACTGACATGTTCCGATGTGTAAAAGAATAACCTTTAGCTAAATGACAAAGTCGTTTAGCAATAAAAACAAAAAAAAAAATAACCAGCGAGCAAAATCCAACAGCGAAAATTTTTGTTGGAAAAAGGCGCAAAAAGGATTTATATGCTAACAAAATAAATTTGCATGCCAAAAGTATTTTATCGTGAAATATTTCGCGCTTTACATATCACCTAGCTCCGCTACAGATACTGCAGCTACCACTCAAACGTAATGTGGGGGACAGGATAACTAACGTGTTTTTTCCGCCAAGGATACGTTTTAGTTTTTTTCGTTTGTTAGCTTTCCTGCTAACAGGATAAGTAGCTGCAGCTATAAAGCATATGGTATTACAACAAGAATGACTGCAAAGAAAAAGAAATATAAGCAAATGCAGATTGTTGTAGGAAATGTATTAGGGGATCCAATCTAAAAGGGTTTCTTTCGGTGATATACGATTTAAATGGGACTTTTGGAAACATTTTTAAAGTTCCTTACTAAGTGCTGTAGAGTAAGAGGCTCAAAAGAAAGATAAAGTGATATAAATTAAACGAATGGGAACATAAGGCTAGCGAAACTTTTTTAACTCACCTCCTAGGGCTGTATTTTGCTCGTGTTGTAAAGGATGGACGGAGCATAAGGTTAGCGAAACTTTTTTAACTCACCTCCTAGGACGGTATTTTGCTCGTGTTGTAAAGGATGGACTATTTTCTATTTTCTAATGACAATTTTGAAAAGTTAAAATTGCTTTATATAGATATCTGACATTTTTTTTTTTTTTGGGACATTTTTCAATGACCATTTACCATTTGGAAGTTTTATAATTTTTATTTCGAATTTTTCTCGAAATAACATTGTCATTAAAAATGTTTTCAAATTTAAGTTTGACCACATGCTTTGTTCTTCAATTTGGAATATAAATTCACCCACGCCTCTATCAACCTCCATTTTCATATCCCTTTACCATGACTTATTAAGACCTCCTGCCCTGTCTCCGGCTGAGAACAATCCAGAATATATAAAAGTCACTTGGGCCACCTACAACTGTCTATTGGTCTGTCTGTGGTCATGTTGTTTCTATAAAAACTTGAAACCTTTCTTGCTAATCTTTCTGTTTTTATACCTTTCATTTTGTTAAGTTTCAAAGCAATGGTGTTCTTAGGTTTGTGGCTTGTTTTTGCTAAATAAATGCGTCTGAAATGCTGAAGACACATGACCTGGGGTCATGCATATGTTGTAAGCTTTCTCGCCGTAGGTGGTCAACTGAAATGAAAAAGTCATTTGGGTTCCATTTAAACATTTCCAACGAAACAATTTAAATTGAAACACAAAAAGTTTCTGCAAATATATGAATTCTTAGAATTTATATTGAGCACTTCCCGCAAAAATGATATAAGCGAAATTTTTTCGATTTTCGTTTTTTGATGAATATCGATAGAGGATTTCGAACTTCCTCTCCTCTTCAAATATGGGAGCTGCACCATGCACCGTGATGTAAATTTCAGCCAAATCAGTTAAAAATTATGGCTTCCAGGGGCTCCAGAAGTCAAATCGGAAGATCGATTTATATGGGAGCTATATTAGGTTCTTTACCGATTTGAACTGTATTTTGTACAGTTATTGTAAATCACAACAGAATACTATGTGCAAAATTTCAGACAAATGTGAAAAAAATGTGGCTTCCATGGGCTCAAGAATTCAAATTGGGAGATCGGTTTATATGGGAGCTATATAAAATTCTGAAACGATGTGGCCCATTTGCAATCTCCGACGACCTACAACAATATATTGTATCTATGCAAAAATCAAACCGTCAAGCTCTATGCGTTCGGCCGCTATCGTTATATCGACAGACGGACGGACATGGCTAGATCGACTCAGGACGTCGAGACGATCAAGAATATTTGTACTTTATGGGGTCTTAGACGAATATTTCGAGATGTTACAAGCGGAATGACTAGATTAATATACTCCCATCCTTTGGTGGTGGGTATAAAAAGCATAAAATTCAGAAAAATGCATGAAATCTTCATTTGAATCGATAGCACAGTCCCTATAATTTAATATTTGAAGTTTTTTCATGCAAATGTTGACCGTGATTGCGACTCAAATGGCCCATCCGCTTAGTCCAATTTTGGCATACTATTTTCAGCATATTGTTGTGTTAAAATTGAATGGGGCTTGTCTTTATAGTCAAGAGCTTTAACATAGCACCAAAAAAAAATAAAAAAATAGTCTTACGGCGTTAAATCGCACGATCTAGTTGGCCAATTGACCGGTCCCGAACATGAAATAAAATGTTCACCGAACTCGCCTCTCAATAAGTCCGTTGTTACGCGTGCTGTGAATCATGCGACTCCGTCTTGTTGAAACCCCACGTCTTTCAAGGCGAGCTCTTGCGTTTTGGGCAAAAAAAATTTGGATATCATCTCACGGTAGCGCTCAGTTACGTGACGATTCGCATCATCTTTGAAGAAGTACGGTCTAATCATGCCACCAGACTATAAACCGCATAAAACTGTGATTTTTTGTGAATGCATTGGTAACCCTTGCAATGCTTCTGACTGATCTTCACTCCAAAATCGACAATTCCGCTATTGGAGGCAGACCATGCCATGCTATTGGAGGCAGACCAGTAGAAGTCATTGTGCAAAATATCAGCCAAATCGGATGAGAATTGCCCCCTATAGAGGCTCGAGAAGTAATATCGGGAGATCGGTTTATATGGGAGCTATATCAGATTATTGACCGATTCAGACCATTTGTGGCACCCATATTGAAGGTCATAGAAGAAGCAACTTCTTTGCCCGCTATATTTTTATTGGCAAACAAAGGATAATGGATGATAATTGCCATGCTATTGGAGGTTATGGACGGTTTCAGACCATACTTGGTTTGGATGATGGAGACCATAAAATAATTCATTGGGTATAATTTCAACCAAATCAGATATTAATTGTGCCCTCTAGAACTATAACCGGGAGATTATTTCATATGGGAGCTATATCAGGTTATGCACCGACTTCATATCAAAAACACATCATGTAAAATTTCAGCCAAATCGAATAATAATTGCGCCCTCTAGCGGCTTCAGAAATCAAGATCGGGAATCGGCTTATATTTGAGCTATATCTGGTTATGAACCGATTTCAACCATGGAACAGATGTTGAGAGTTAAAAAAAACACATCATATAAAATTTCAGCCAAACCTGATAAAAATTAGTGGTTCAAGAGGACAAGATCGGAGATCGGTTTATGTGGGAGCTATATCAGGTTATTAACCTATTTGGACCATACTTGGCGCAGTTTTTGAAAGTTAGAACAAAACACTTCACATAAAATCTCAGCCAAATCGAATAATAACTGGGCTCTCTAGCGGCTCAAGATGTCAGGATCCGAAATCGGTTGATGTGGGAGCTATATAAGATAATGGATCGCCCTTAGTGGCTCAAGAAGTCAAGACCCGAGGTCGGTTCATATGTGAGCTAAATCGGAGTTTAAACTGATTTAGACAATTGTTGGAAGTTAAACAAGTAGAGAGACATTAAGTTCGGCCGGGCCGAACTTTGGATACCCACTATCTCGGGTATAAATATAAACTACATTTCGTCATAATCCGGTGAAAAGTACATAGTTTATGCCCCCATAGCAGCTATATCGAAATATGATCCGATTTTTACCAAATTCGGCACAGAAATTGAATGGTCTAATAAGTACTAGTCATTGTTCAATTTTGTAGAGCAAAATATTTGTCTTTTTGTTAGCCATATCCAAATATAGACCGATCTGAACCATATACGACACGGATGTCGAATATCCTAACATAAGTTACTGTGTCAAATTTGAGCGAAATCGGACAATAAATGTGCCTTTTATGGGCTCATGACTTTAAATCGAGAGATCGCTCTATACGGCAGCTATATCCAAATCTGATCCGATCTGTGCCATATTGCAAAAAGACGTCGAGGGGCCTAGCTTAACTTACTGTCCCAAATTTCGGTGACATTGGACAATTAATGCGCCTTTTATGGGCCTAGGTTAGGTTAGGTTAGGTTGAAAAGAGGGTGCATATATATCAATCCGCCCCATACCGCTATAGACATACACCTAAGCCAGTAATCGGCTTATTGTGCGCTCCATTAGAGAGTAACCTCTAAAAAGAAAATTTTAAGATAGGAAGATAGGAGCACGGAGCTACTTACAAAATCCTTAATTGTTTTTGATAACACTCCCCTAAGTTGATTCATGTTTGATATTGTGTCTCCACCTAAGTATTAGGATCTGTTGGACGCGAAAGCCGGGCAATGACAAAGGAAATGCTCCAACGTCTCATCATCTTCCCCGCATGCCCTCCTCAATCCATTCTCCCATCGCCTTAAGTCTCATAGCAGCAGTGGCTGCTTCACACTTAATTTGTATGTTAATGGGTCGGATATCTAGAATAGTCTCCAGTACCCTAGTGGGCGTGGCTCACACCGCCTATGCATAAAACCTTCAATCCAGAGATCCATCTATATGACAGCTATATCCAAACCAGGACCGATCTGGACCAAATTGAAGTAGGATATCGAGAGGCCTAACACAACTCAATGTCCAAAATTTCGGCAAAATCGGAAAATAAATGCGCCTTTTGTAGGCCCAGGATCTTTAATCGACAAATCGGTCTATATGGTAGCTATATCTAAATCTGTACCGACTTGAGCCAAATTGAACAAACATGTCGAGGGGCATAGTAGAACTCAATGTCTCAAAAAACAACTCGCCGTCAAGAGCTAGGATTGGTTTATATGGCAGCTAGCTAAATCGATTTATAATGTCAAGACGATAACGATTATATATAATTTGTTGCATCTCAGATCAATATTTCGATGAGTTACAAACGGAATGACGAATTTGTTATTCCCCCCATTTTGTGGAGGTTATAAAAACCAAATTTCGTACAGATCGGTGGTAGGTAAGATCGTGTAAGTAGGGCGATATCTATTCAGTATAAATTTTAAGTGATCTCAAGAATCGGTGGAAAAGGCCTTTTTATTGCAGTATTTTTAATAATCGGACAAACCGCAAATGTTAACTATTACAGCAAATATTAAAAAAATATTTGTCGTTGTCGTAAATATGCTTTACTAGGCGTCCAATACCAAATTTTAATAATCAATCATGAATATATGAAAACTTATTTAATAAAAATCGTCAAAATTAAAATTTGGATTTTATCGCTTACATCATTTTTGCGGGAAGGGCTCGATATATTTTATATGAAATATTCGAATCAAACTAAATAAAAATTATTCAAACAAAAGCCACATGTGCAATCAAAATCTTTGCCATTAGGAATGAATTATGGGAAAATGTAATCAAAACAAGTGGTTGAAACCCCATTTTGGGAAAATCAAATTAGGATGGAATTTTCTTTTAAAAATTAAATGCACAATCAAATAAAAATCATACTACGACAAAATGTACGTTCAAAAATCATAATTAGACCCATTTATCTTTAAAATCAAAATTATTAAACTAATAAAAGCGTGCTAAGTTCAGACGGGCCGAATCTTAAAAACACTCCACCATAGATCGCACTTTTCAAGTTCTTTGCCCGGTATCTCTTTATAGGCAAGTTCAAGGATAAGGGATAAGAATTGCTTTGTTATTCGATTCGCGCTAGTTTGGATTGGATGTTGGAGACCATAGTAAAGGGTAATTTTTTAGCTATTATCTTGTTGGCAACACACACGTTCCGTGTTTTGTTTCATTGTAAAACATCTTCAGTTTGGTCTATAATTTAACCATGAATCGTCATACAAACGAACAACGCTTGCAAATTATTGAATTTCATTATCAAAATGCGTGATCTGTTAAGAAAGTTCATTGCGCGCTTCTTCCATTGAGCGACTAAGCTCATTTTTGGCTCAATGGGTACGTAAATAAGCGGAATTGCCGAACTTGGAGTTAAGATCAGTTTGGTGTGGTTTATGGGCTGTTGGCATCATTAGACCGTGCTTCTTCAAAGATGATGCGAATCGTAACGTAACTGTGATGGCGAGCGTAATCTCAAGATGATATGCAACTTTTTTTTGCCCAAATGCAAGAGCTTGATTTGCATAACATGTGGTTTCAACAAGACGGTGCCACATGCCAACAATAGACCTATTGAGAGGCGAGTTCGGTGAACGTTTTATTTCACTTTCGGGACTGGTCAATTGGCCGCCTAGACAGTGCGATTTAAAACTTCAATTAATATACCGGCCGAAATGTTGAAAAGAGTATGCCAAAATTTTACTAAGCGAATGGACCATTTGAGGCGCAATTACAGTCAACATTTGCATGAAATAATCTGCAAATATTATATTATATGAACCGTACTATCGATTCAAATAAAGATTTCATGCATTTTTCCGAATTTTATGTGTGCTTTTTCTTTTTTTGGAAAAACTTTCCTATTGCTCTTAAAAAATCACCCTTTACTACTAAATTTTTCCAAGAACATTCCATTAAGGATTGCAAATGCAAATTTTGCCCATGAACTTTCCACTAAGGAACAGGGGCAAACTTCTCACATATCAATGAGTGCAGTCCGATTTAAGTTTAAGCTCAATGATGAGCGTCCTCCTTTTATAGCCGAGTCCGAACGGCGTGCCGCAGTGCGACACCCCTTTGGAGAGAAGTTTTACATGGCATAGTACCTCACAAATGTTACCAGCATTAGGAGGGGAAAACTACCGCTGAAAATTTTTTCTGATGGTCTCGCCAGGATTTGAATCCAGGCTTTCAGCGTCACAGGTGGACATGCTAACCTCTGCGCTACGGTGGCCTCCATTAAGAATTATGGAGTATTAAAGTTTAAGCTCAATGATAAGGGGCCTCCTTTTTTATGCCGAGTCCGAACGGCGTGTTGTATAGCGATACCCTTGGTAGAGAAGTTTAACATGGCAGGATACCTCACAAATGTAGCCATCATTAGGAAGGGGATAATTACCACTGAAAAATTTTTTTGATGTTCACGAAGGGATTTGAACCCAGTCGTTTAGTACATAAGATACCCAAACAAGCCATCCTTTGGATACGGTTAAATTTTGAGCGGTAGGTGGACTTTTGATGAGCCGTCCACCAGGCTACAACACCACAAAGCATTATCGGTTTGACAACTGCAGAATATACTCTGTGCATGACACGCGATTCAAACCCTCAACTTTTGCCAATGACTCTTGCGGGCTAACAAGAAAAAAGATGCTTCTCCTGTCCTTTGATATAAAGTTCAATTTCCCATTTTGCTGGTGAAAGAGGGGAAGAAGAAAAAAGCCAGTTTTAAGTTGTGGTACTCTGAAACAGTTTATTGGTGGAGCTGTCGTTGCTTACCACCTCGGATGATGCATACTTAACTCAATTGAGGCCAAATAAGCACGCAGAAGGACTATTTGTGTCTCGACTTTAGCGGCTTTACAGTGGTGGAGATTCATCTGCAAAAACCGGACCATAGTCAGGATTCTGGTTTTTCACCACTGTTGCATTGGTGTCATCGTCTGAGTCCGCTAGGAGTTCATTCTCGTAAAATTCAATCTTGTCATGATTAGTTTCCTTACGCATCCAGAAACAGTTAACATAGCATTATACCACTCTTGCTCAGGACCTTGCGGCATGGACGATTCCTCAATTGATTATTGTCTAGCTGCTTCCGTCGAAGAACTTTTTGAGTTCTGTCCTTGCTCGCTGGCGCATAGCTTGATCCCAATCCAACAGTATAACCCAACTACACTGGGCTTGTCGGATCCCTTTTCGACGCCTTCTCCTCAATTTATTATCATTGTAGGGGGAATTTCAGTCTCCTGTAATCCGCCAGACTTTAGACACTATTTAGGATGGGGAGTTTATATTTCAATGTGTGGCAAACAGAATGACGAAATGATAATACGCCCCATCCTTTGGTGGTGGGTATACAAATATTCTCTCTCTTCCAATACACACTTTTATGTATCTGACCACAAAATGTTGTTGAGCCATTTGAAATAACCAAACTCTTTCTAGGTTTACATATAATAAGGTTTAATACCAACATAAATTACATGCTTAATATTTGCAATGCTTCATAAAACTCTAGCATTCATTTATTTTTATAAATACCTGTTTTTAAATCCTTTAATGAATTCCAAGTTAAATAATTTTAAGATACTCCATAGCATGAACTATTTTCGTATGAACCCACATGCGTCTAACATTTTGCATTCGCACATGCTTGCACACACAGGATACTCAAACCATAATTCTGCTCATAAAATATTTAACATCATAGCATCGAGTCATGCACTTTTCTCTAATGGTTATTTCAATAAAATAAATACAGTCCGTTTAGGCTTCCTCTAAAGGTTTTCTATTTTAAATGTTATGCTTTCATGCTGCTTTATCTTTTCTTATTTATGTATAATCATTGTATAATACATTCTCTTAGCTCTGTTCTTATTTTTTTATGCTTTAGTTTCATATTTTATGTCCACAGCATGGAAGTCCTTAAATTGGAAAAAGTGCGCTTGTTGGGAAAAATTTAAAGTGGGAAAATACCCTACATTAGGGGGAGTAAGTTTGAAGAAGACTTTTTGGCAGGATTAGGTGAATTGTATTGAACGCGTTAAAATATCACTATTACCTAATTTACAAATCACATATTGGTTTGCCCAAAAAGTAATTGCGGATTTTTCATATAGTCGGCGTTGACAAATTTTTTCACAGCTTGTGACTTTGTAATTGCATTCTTTCTTCTGTCAGTTATCAGCTGTTACTTTTAGCTTGCTTTAGAAAAAAAGTGTAAAAAAAGTAAATTTGATAAAAGTTCATTCTAAAATCCGCAATTACTTTTTGGGCAACCCAATATTTCGTCGATTCTTAAGAACCTGGGCACACGGAACAACAGCGAGAGCCATTGCCGTTGTCTTAGAGCGTTCGGGCCATCAATTAAAACTTCCAACAAATGCACAAAAACATATGTAGTACGGAAGAAGTGTAATTTGTCACAGAAAGGATGTCGGTCATTACACAAAAATACATGCATTGGGAAAAGTACAGCTAATAATCAGGGTTGTCGAGCGTGGTTAAAGTGGTAATTGTATCATAAATGCGTTTTCGCTATTAGTACGATTTAAATACAACATACCAACGCACGGCCCTTGAAGCCATCACACCCAATATGGTTGAAAAGTCTTCTAACTAAAGACGAAACGCGTCCCATAGTGCTTGGTGTGTGTTGCTATCTTTGGCTTTCCTTTTCCATTTGCATCTCCGATCATTGAGCTCGTCTCGAAAGAGAATCAAACAAAAATTCTTGAGAATATAGAGTAGATCTACTGAGAAAAGACACCGATGATTATGAGTAACACACAGTCTGGAACTTTCACCTCCAATCTATGTGGTGTTCTTCGCCATTACGAGAAGTGCAGCTGAGAACTACAGGGCACAGGTTGCAGATAGTGGAATGCTCCATACTGAGTAGCTGCAACTGCAGGCGGGGACAATCAGCGGTATCGAGTGGAGAGTCTCAATGAGTCTCTCTTAAGCAATAGGCTCTTGCTTAAAGACTTAGGGCCTATGATGCTTGATATGACAGGCGGGTTATTTGTTGGCGCCTTTAAATAACCAATGGCCATAACGTTGCCAAGAGGATTGGTACTACACCCCAATATGCTTAGTCACCTATAAGATCTTGATAAGACACGCTACAACAACAGAGAAACGATGATAATTTTTTTCTGCTGGTCTCGTCAGGATTGTAACCTAGACGCTCAGCTTCATAGGCGGATATGCTAACCTCTGCGCTACGGTGACCTTCTGGAATATAGCCTATAGCAATAAATTGTCTCTGAAAGAAAAAGGTGTAAAAATGGTCGCCTATGCTGATGACGTGGCTTCGGCCTAAGTCTGTTAATGCATTTTTGCATCAGAGGAACTTGTCTGTGACTCATCTGTACGACTGTGGGAAACCTGAGGACTGGGGCATGTACTGACAGAATGTCCGTACTATGCAGACATTAGAGATTTAGGCACGATGGGGATTTGCGAGGCGGTGTGGGATTTCAGTTGGGCCCTTGAAGACGAGACGAATGCTGGCCACCTTTTCCCGGGAAGTATTTCTTAGGAGACGGACAAAACTTAGTGGAGGCATGAATACACGCTAGTTATCCCTGACGAGGTGGTACTGTACTGGTTCGATCGAGTAATTTGGTGCTGCGCGTGACATGGCCTGGCACCTGCCTTGCCCATGTTGATGCTGCGCCGTTTTCCCATCGTTGTTTCCCGTAGCTTTTGTGATCGTGTTCGGTCATCCGTGAGGTTGGCCGGTTGATTGTTGATTCCCATGTTGGAGCGGCTATGTGCGGCGTAGCTCGTGAGGTCTGCGGTGTCCTGTTTGTGTATGACTTCCTGATATATGCGGTTTTGGTGAATACTTTCGTATGCTGGCTTTATGTCGGCTTAGTGCGATTTCTTTCTTCCAGGTGACCAGTCCAGAACTGTTTGAGATACAACTGGTAGTAGTCTTTTAGGGCTACGAAGTTTGACCGGAGACTTAAATCGAGTACCACGTGTGTAAACCACAGGGGGTATTTTACCCAAATCGCGGGTAGAGGTTAAGCTCGGCGTGGAGTTGCGTTTTCAATCGGGTGCCGTGACCCATAGATCGGAAGGAGTTTGAGGTAGTGCTCTGCTTCTAACCAAGAAGGTGAACACGTCCAAATACGTGGGATCAAATTGGTACTCATGTGTAGGGTACCACATGTTGGGGCGTTGGTAGGCGCATTGTGTGCATCCTTTGACCTTGGGCCTCTCAGGTTTCGGCCATGATGGCAGGCATCTGCGTTAAACACGACATTCGTGTGGCACCTGTCACCTTGGGAGGAAAGAATGTTCCATTTACAGAAAGCGCAAAACACCTGGGTATTTTGCTGGACAGGAAATTGAACTTCAAATCCAACATTTTGGAAAGGGCAAGAAAGGCAACTCTTGCCCTATACACCTGCAAGAGAGCCATGGGCAAAAGTTGGGGGATTTAGACCACACTGCATGCATTGGGTACAAACTGCAGTTGTCACACCTATATGATGTTGTGGTTTGGTGGACGGCGCTTCAAAAATCCATCTACTGTTCTATACTCGACCGGATCCAAAGGATGGCCGACACCATCTGATGCACTGAATGTAATGCTACATCTTATGCCTCTGAACATTATGGCTAGACAAATTGCTGCGACCACTGCCGTGAGGTTAAGGGAGCTTTCTCATTGGTCATATACCGGCTACGGACACAATATCCGATGTTCCAGGCAGTGTGGATTACACCTTGCATGAGCCGCTTTTTGATAAAAATATCTTCTCAGACAGCCAGGCAGCCATTTAATACCTGGAGATCGTATTTCTGATCTCCAGCCCTCGACTGTCTTCTTCCGACGAGATGACTGAACAGTTCAAAATTCACCTGTTATAGCTGCCGGGCCACAGAAATATCCCAGGGAATTGTAAAGCGGACGAGCTTGCGATTCCAGATAACAGAATCCAAGGAAACTGGAATCTGTGGGTATGAATCTAGCGACATATAAGCTAAGTTTTCAGGACTAGTCCGGAAGGATAATGAATGATAGATGGTCACAAAGAGGGGGCTGTGAGCACTCCAAAACTATGTGGCCTAATCTAGACTTGAAAGGGTTTACCGATTTGCTGTCATTGGCTAGAACAGACGTCTCAGTCATTGTGTCCGTCATGACAGTTAACTGTCTAATCTGAAAACATGTTGATAGACTGAAGTTTGCCAGTAAGGACTTTTGCAGAAGCTGAGAGGACATGGAAGAAGAAGAGACATTAACACCTTCTTAGTTTGTGTTCCGCACTGGCAGTCAAAAGGAATTCCATTTTAGGTTCTCATTTCTTTGAGAACCTGTCTGATTTAGCGGATGTGAACATTTGCAAGTTGTTGGGCATTTTAAAGCGATCTGGATGGTTCAACGGTAGGAACTAGAAGTCATCTTCCTTCTTCTGTTCCTGTGGTATCACAATGGACGTAAACGTCTAAGTGAGTCTGATGGCAGACTGCCACTTAAACCTAACCTACTCATATTGAGTATTTATTGAGTGCTTATGATGCTCGTTATGACAATTCGTGGTATGGGCGCCTTTAAATAACCAATGGCCATCATGTTCGATCACGGCGATTGGTCCTTTGGACCGGAACAAGATTGCTTACCTATAGGAGCTAGACGAGGATCAACACCTCCATGTATAGACATGTGACATGTGACATCAACAGGATCCATGGTATCTTGATTGAATGATTTCAATATCTTTTTAATATCCTGCCGGAAAAGATTATTCGTGGTGCACGTGTGAATAGACATGGCACATAAAGTGGCATAATACTGCTAGGCTAATAGATGCTACTTTGCATTAGGTAGCCAGTTTAGTAACAAAGCTACTTCTAGACAGATGCAAACTAAGCTTTACAAGACTCTTATATTGCACGTGCTGTTTAATGAGCCTCACATCTACCGTCTTCACTAAACTTTTCTCACCGATCTCAAATATCGTGATTGAGGATAATTTTTGTCAACATTCTGGTTTCAAAAAATGAAGTGCCATTGGTTAACCATTCTGCACCACCTGCTAAAAAAATCCGTTCTTCCGTTTTTCCTAATGTAGGGCTTTTAAATATCGTACTGACCAGTTTTTCAGGCCACTCTTTCGTACGGTTTAGCGTTTTTTTTTCCTTGACTTAGCGTGACTTGTTCACATTTTTGTTCTATCCTTACATTTATTTCTTTTCATAATGATTTTCTTTCATTTGTGAGTTTGAGTGCAAGTTTCTTTGTTACTGTTCGTTTGAGGGTTGTGTTCTCGTTTTGCTGTTTTTAAGTTAGTTTTCCATTTTTCAAATGGTCTTTTGTATGGAGAGTGGAGCTCGTTTATGCATTTTCCTGTTGTTTTGCATTCTTTATTTTCCATCTCCGGTTTTGCATAGGGAAAAATGGAGAAAATCGTTTGGAAAACTATGTATGGCAAACAATAATGTTGATGTTCGCCCGCCATTTTACCACATCACCATTTTGTGGGATTTTTTTTTTTTACTTTTTCCTGCTTATTTCTGCTCTTCACACCGTTGGAATGGCCAGTATCTTTGCCTTTTATTTTGCATAGGTTTTTTTTTCCTCGTTTTAATGCTTTTTATACCCACCACCGAAGGATGGGGGTATATTCATTTTGTCATTCCGTTTGCAACACATCGAAATATCCATTTCCGACCCTATAAAGTATATATATTCTTGATCAGCGTAAAAATCTAAGACGATCTAGACATGTCCGTCCGTCTGTCCGTCTGTCTGTTGAAATCACGCTACAGTCTTTAAAAATGGAGCTATTGAGCTGAAATTTTGCACAGATTCTTTTTTTGTCCATAAGCAGGTTAAGTTCGAAGATGGGCTATATCGGACTATATCTTGATATAGCCCCCATATAGACCGATCTGCCGATTTAGGGTCTTAGGCCCATAAAAGCCACATTTATTATCCGATTTTGCTGAAATTTGGGACAGTGAGTTGTGTTAGGCCCTTCAATATTCTTCGTCAATTTGGCCCAGATCGGTCCAAATTTGGATATAGCTGCCATATAGACCGATCCTCCGATTTTGGGTCTTAGGCCCATAAAAGCCGCATTTTATATCCGATTTGGATGAAATTTGGCACAGTGAGTTGTGTTAGGCCCTTCAACATTCTACGTCAATTTGGCCCAGATCGGTCCAAATTTGGATATAGCTGCCATATAGACCGATCCTCCGATTTATGGTCTTAGGCCCATAAAAGCCACATTTATTATCCGATTTTGCTGAAATTTGGGACAGTGAGTTATGTTAGGCCCTTCGACATTCTTCGTCAATTTGGCCCAGATCGGTCCAAATTTGGATATAGCTGCCATATAGACCGATCCTCCGATTTAGGGTCTTAGGCCCATAAAAGCCGCATTTTATATCCGATTTGGATGAAATTTGGCACAGTGAGTTGTGTTAGGCCCTTCAACATTCTACGTCAATTTGGCCCAGATCGGTCCAAATTTGGATATAGCTGCCATATAGACCGATCCTCCGATTTATAGTCTTAGGCCCATAAAAGCCACATTTATTATCCGATTTTGCTGAAATTTGGGACAGTGAGTTGCGTTGAGCCCTTCGACATCCTTCGTCAATTTGGCTCAGATCGTTCCAAATTTGGATATAGCTGTCATATAGACCGATCCTCCGATTTATGATCTTAGGCCCATAAAAGCCACATTTATTATCCGATTTTGCTGAAATTTGGGACAGTGATTTGCCTTAGGCCCTTCGACATCTTTCTTCTATTTGGCCCTGATAAGTTCAGATTTGGATATAGCTCCCATATAGACCGATCTCTCGATTTAAGGTTTTGGGCCCATAAAAAGCGCATTTATTGTCCGATGTCGCCGAAATTTGGGACAATGACTTGTGTTGGGCCCTTCGATATTTGTCTTCAATTTGGCTCAGATCGGTTCAGATTTGGATATAGCTGCCATATAGACCGATGTCTCGGTTGACAATGACTTGTACTTATAAGCATTTGGTCTAAATCGGATGATATCTATAGAGCTGCTATGGGGTATAAGGTATGCATTTTTCACTGGATTTTGACGAAATGTGGTTCACATATATACCCGAGGTGGTGGGTATCCAAAGTTCGGCCCGGCCGAACTTAACGCCTTTTTACTTGTTGTTCTTAAATTTATGGCATTATTTCATGGTGTCTCATGGCGTTAAATATTCTACTTGTAGTTTTCGGCTCATTCCCATTCTCTGGCCACCTTCCACTTTTTGATGTTCTTTTAAGCGTTGTTGCCAAACCAAATGACTGTAAAATATGATCAGGATATCTGTCTGTCTCCCTTTCGCTACTTTTTTGCCCGCGGCACATAGAGCTGCTCTAATGTTTTAATTACCGCATTGCATATGGAAAAATGTTCATTGCGTTATGTTCTGTGTTCTTCTCTTGTTGTGGCAGTGGTGGCAGATTTTTGTGTTCGCTTTTTCTTGTTCAAAGTCAATTTAACTCCTTTGACATATTCATTAAAATGTTTGGCTTCTGGTCATAAATTTACGCTCGCCAAGCGAAAGTAGAGTTTTTCTGTTCACGTTTGTTTCGCAAAACAATGTAGAGTCAGTAATTTATGTTGGCTTGTGTTTGCTGCTTTAAGGAATGAAAACTAAAACACTTTTAAGGTCGAGCACATGTGAAAATAGAGTTGTATGTGGAAAAAGTAGTGGAATGTGTGCTGTTTTATACGCTAGAGAAACTTATTTACTTGAAAAAACTCCCGCCAAGTTTGTTTCTCTCTACAGTGAGTTCCCGACATGCCCTGAAATTTTGCACGTAGTATTCTGTTATGACTTTGAACTACCGTGTCAATCTATAACCTTAAATAAGAGTAGCTATCTTACAATCTGATATCCCGATTTGAAATTTTGAGCCCCTGGAAGCCGTAATTGTTATCCCGTTTGTCTGAAATTTTGCTTGTAGTGTTCTGTTATGACATGACCCGATTTGATATCTTAGTCCCCTGGATCAGGCCAGTCCCTAGGGTCTGTTTGGTAGAGTTCATCTTGGTATCCATTTAGGGGTTAAATAAAAAAGCCAGTAAAAACTTACTGCGCAAACAGAAAAAAAAACATTGCGAGCCATTGTGTCTGCAAGATTACCGCCTTCGTGCCAAAGTTATTGCTTCTCTAGGTGGATGTAAAAGCTTTTGGTCGTTTGTGAATTGAGTAAGGGGCCACTCGGAAGATTCGGCTGATAAGGCTAACCTGCTGGCTGCGGGAAAGTCTTCCCTCCTTTGTCTTACCAGCGCGTTGTGAGATCGCAAACATGCAGCCTATCTTAAAAAGGGTGAGGCAACCAAACCTGCATATTACCGACCAATTGATTAAGGACAGCATGTTTAATCACCATTTTTATACCCTCCACCATAAGATGGGGGGTATACTAATATCGTCATTCTGTTTGTAACTACTCGATATATTCGTCTGAGACCCCATAAAGTATATATATTCTTGATCGTCGCGACATTTTATGTCGATCTAGCCATGTCCGTCCGTCTGTCCGTCCGTCCGTCTGTCCGTCCGTCCGTCTGTCTGTCCGTCCGTCTGTCTGTCTGTCGAAAGCACGCTAACTTCCGAAGGAGTAAAGCTAGCCGCTTGAAATTTTGCACAAATACTTCTTATTAGTGTAGGTCGGTTGGTATTGTGAATGGGCCATATCGGTCCATGTTTTGATATAGCTGCCATATAAACCGATCTTGGGTCTTGACTTCTTGAGCCTCTAGAGTGCGCAATTCTTATCCGATTGGAATGAAATTTTGCACGACGTGTTTTGTCATGATATCCAACAACTCTGCCAAGTATGGTTCAAATCGGTCCATAACCTGATATAGCTGCCATATAAACCGATCTTGGGTCTTGACTTCTTGAGCCTCTGGAGTGCGCAATTCTTATCCGATTGGAATGAAATTTTGCACGACGTGTTTTGTCATGATATCCAACAACTCTGCCAAGTATGGTTCAAATCGGTTAATAACCTGATATAGCTGCCATATAAACCGATCTGGGATCTTGACTTCTTGAGCCTCTAGAGGTCGCAATTATTATCCGGTTTGCCTGAAATTATGTACTACGGATCCTCTCATGCCCATCTACATAGGTGCTTATTATGATCTGAATCGGTCTATAGCCCGATGCAGCTCCCATATAAATCGATCTCTCTATTTTACTTCTTGAGCCCCCAAAGGGCGCAATTCTTATTCGAATTGGCTGACATTTTACACAGGTCTCCAACATGTAATAATATAATAATAGCAGAACAAATCTTTTCCTATATCCTTTTTTGCCTAAGAAGAGATGCCGGGAGAAGAACTCGGCAAATGCGATCCATGGTGGAGGGTATGTAAGATTCGGCCCGGCCGAACTTAGCACGCTTTTACTTGTTTCAGATATTACAGTCCAATTATTGTTCATAACTATGGACACCACACAGATGGGACCTCAAATTTCCAGCACGTGTGGTGCTCTTAGTTATCCCCTGCCGTCCAATTGTCTTCTTAGCGATCGACAGTATGTGGCCTGATGGAATTCCTGTTGGAGGGTTGGGGTCGCTCTATTCACCAGTACGGTGAGAGGAAGGTCGTGGTTCGAGATCTATCCAAGGTACTTGATAGGATCTGGCATGGTGAACTCCTATCAATGCTTGTCGATCTTGGAGTCGGTAATAACTTTGCTTGATTTATATCGAACTTTCTTACTGATCGCGTTATAAGAGTCGTTGTAGATGGGTTCTCACATGACGAATATAGACTGCCCCCAGGAGTTCCACAACGGTCTTTCCTACCTCCCACTCACTTTCTTATTTTCATTGGGGATCTATTGGGATTGACGTCGAAGCCGATCTAATAGTTCGCGAATGACAAAAAAACCTCCGCCATTTTTTGCATTAAACCGCAGGCTAAGATTGAAGACAGAAGCATAACAGCTTGGACTTTTCTAAGCGATGTATGAAATATGTCACTCCCTTTGATCATCTTAGTATCTTTACCTCGTACATCGGGCCAATGACGGAATATAATGGGCTGTAGCCTCAAAATTGTCCCTGGGACTGCTTGAACGTATCCACAGGCTGGCGTTGGTGTTGATGGTATGATGCCCAACTCTTTTGTCTACCTTGAGTATTGTCAAAATGTGGGTCGCGTTGCGCTATTCTATTGATAATACCACGTTGAAAGAAATGAAACGATTTGCGCTTAATTTCAGCCAAATCGGATGAGAATTACGCCCTCGAGCGGCTCAAGAAGTCAAGATCCAAGATCGGTTTATATGCCAGCTATCCAGGTTATGAACCGATTTGAACCATACTTAGCACAGTTATTGAAAATGATACCAAAACACCACATAAACAATTACAGCCAAATAGGATAAGAATTGCGCTCTCTAAAAGCTGAAGGAGTCAAGGTACGAGGTCAGTTTATATGGCAGCTGTATAAGTGATACAAAAATACCACATGCGAAATTTCAGTCAAATCGGATAAGAATTGCGCCCTCTAGCGTCTCAAGAAGTCAAGACCCAAGATTGGTTTATCAGGCAGCTGTATCAAAACATGGACCGATTTGGCCCAGTTACAATCCCAACCGACCTACACTACTAAGAAGAATTTGTGCAAAATGTCAAGCGGCTAGCTTTACTCCTTCGAAAGTTAGCGTGCTTTCGACAGACAGACGGACGGACGGACATGGCTAGATTGACATAAAATGTCACGACGATCAGGAATATATATACTTTGTGGGGTCTCAGACGAATATTTCGAGTAGTTACAATCAGAATGACGAAATTAGTTCACCCCCATCCTATGGTGGAGGGTATAAAAATAAATGGACCATATCGGTCCATGTTTTGATATAGCTGCCATATAAACCGATCTTGGGTCATGACTTCTTGAGCCTCTAGAGTGCCCAATTCTTTTCCGATTGGAATAAAATTTTGGACGACCTTTTTTGTTATGATATGCAACAACTGTGCAAAGTATGGTTCATATCGGTACATAACCTGATATAGCTGCTATATAAACCGATCTTGGGTCTTGATTTCTTGAGCCTCTAGAATGCCCAATTCTTATCCGATTTGAATGAAATTTTGCGCAAAGTATTTTGTAATGATATCCAACAACTGTGCCAAATACGATTCAAATCGATTTATAACCTGATATAGCTGGCATATAAACCGATCTGGGATCTTGATTTCTCGAACCTCTAGAGGTCGCAATTATTATCCGATTTGACGACGGATCCTCTCATGACCATCAACATACGTGTTTATTATGGTCTGAATCGGTCTATAGCCTGATACAGCTCCCATATAAATCGATCTCTCTATTTTACTTCTTGTGACCCCAAAGGGCGCAATTCTTATTCGAATTGGCTGACATTTTACACAGGTCTCCAACATATAATTTGATTGTGGTCCAAACCGGACCAAATCTTGATATCGCTCTAATAGCAGAGTAAATCCTTTCTTATATCGTTTTTTGCCTAAGGAGAGATGGCGGGAAAAGAACTCGACAATCCATTGTGGAGGGTATATAAGATTCGGCCCGTCCGAACTTAGCACGCTTTTACTTGTTTAGTATATATCTTCGTATTGATATGTATCAAAAACCTACCAAAATTTGAGGTCAACCGGCCAAAATGTCAACATACCAAGAGCAAAAAAAAAAAATTCTAATAATATTTGTAGGAATCTTCCAAAACTGGCAATACTGGTCATACCTATTCGCAACTGCATCTCGTATTGTCTTGCCTTTACACGAAATGCTTATAGTTTAAGCTGTGTTGCCGCTGTATTGATAAACGCAAAACCACTCCAACATAAATGAGAATTTATATCATGAATAAAGTTCAGGCTAATTTACCGTTTTAAATTAAGCCATCATCATTTCTTAACTACATTGTAGAGCTTCCAATAAAAAAGCTTAAAAAATTCCAGGTTCTATTGTCATTAATAACGAAATGATTTATGTGGCATAATTCCGCAAAATTATCACCATGTATGCACACACTCTTATTCACTTCAACAATAAAACTGTCCCTTGCCAAAACCTTGCAACAGACAAGTGTTGCATGTGGCCATTATGCCTTTTATTTAAGCTTTATAGGGCAAGCCATCGTTTGGTGGATACTCCCATTAAGATTTTCGCATATTCATTAAGTTCAGCGAACAGAAATTTTATCACTCAACATTTATAGAGCCTCCATTTTCGTTGTTATCACTTCTTTAGATGTGCCTGGTACGCAACTCCATTAATGGGTATCTAGGTAAATTATATGCCTTCTCCCAACAACAACTACAACAACCTGCAACATTGCGGCAATGGCAAACTCCCGGGAATTACATTTCCTTTTGCGTAACATAATCGTTTAATTCCCAACATGAAACATTAAAATGTTCGTTTATTCCATGATAAAGTTATCATGGCAATACTCCTCCGCCAACTACTAACCCTCTGGGTCCATGGTGCACGTACATATGAGGAGCTGCGCCAAATGGTTTTTCTAAAAACCATGGCTTCTCTACACGGTAGTGGTGGTGTAGTGTAGCAAAGCTACCATGATTCATGGAGAGCCAAGTGTAAAACGCGCCATGTTGCAGGCACCTTTAATGATAGGCAAGGAAAAATGTTGCATTGCTAGCAGGATATGCCAGAGCGTAGTCATTGACTCATATGAAACGAGATATGGCGTTAATTTAATCGCTTGTTGTTGGTAGTGATGGTGATGGTGATGGTAATGGTAATGGTGGCGGTGATGGCGTAATGGTGGCGTTGTCATCACCCCTTTGCTGTTGGCTAATAGTTTGCAACTTTTATACTGAAATTTTGTGCAAACATTTTAGGCAAACACCAAAAATTCGCCATTTACATAATTGTTGTTAAATGCTTTGCTTTTGAAGGTAATCGTGTTGTAATTTTTGGTTGTTAACATTAAATGCACAAAACAACGAAATTTGTCTGCTGTAATGGATGGTAAAACCTTAAAATGTAATCAATTTGAGGGTCCTTTCTCTCAAGCCAAAGACATTCAGATCGATCTAATAACAATCATTACTGGCTGGCTTCCCTGTATGCGGTAAGCGATTCAGAGATTCCGCCTTCAAGCCTTAATATGCTTGTTGAAGCCGCTTCTGCAGGGAAAAAGAGACTCATTATAGGAAGTGATGCTAAACACCAGATATTGGGGAAGTTAGGATACAAACAAAAGGGGTGATCTCCCTTTTGAACATATTATAAGTTGCAACATGGCGATTTGTAATAAACAAAATAACTGCTGGTAAATTTCCCATTAAGGAGCATGGGATACTTCTCTCATATAAATTAGTGCAGAAGGATTAAAATTTAAGCTCAATGATAAGGGGCCTCCTTTTTTATGCCGAGTCCGAGTGGCGTGCTGCATAGCGACACCACTTGGTAGAGAAGTTTTAACATAACAGTATACCTTAGAGGTTAGCATGTCCACCTATGAAACTGAACGCCTGGGTTCCAACCCTGACGAGAACATCATGCAAATTTTCAGCGGTGGTTTTCCCGTCCTAATGCTGGCGACATTTGGGAGGTACGGTACCATTTGGTATGACAGCCATGTAAAAACTTCTCCACAAAGAGACGTCTGCGGCACGCCGGTCGGACTTGGCTATAAAAAGAGGTCCCTTATCTTTGAGCTTAAACTTGAATCGGACAGCACTCATTGATATGGGAGAAGTTTGCTCCTGTTCCTGTAAGCAGAGTTAGTAAGGGGATAGGTTAGGTAAGAGTGGCAGTTCCTTGCAGACTCACTTAGACAATTTTAAGTCCATTGTGATACCACAGTAGCGACAGACTAAGGCTTCTGGCGGGAATCGAACCCACGACCCCTGCACGAAGCACTCTACCAAGTCGGCTACTGGGGCGCCCTAGTAAGGGAATATCCACAGCTGAAAATTACATTGATGTTCACCCCGGGATTTGAACCCAGGCGTTTGGCTTCATATGCGGACATGTTAACCACTGCGCCACGGTGGCCTCCAAAAAGAGAGTAAACCGAACTTTATTACCAGAAACAGGCGGGAGATACTAGATGTCACCCTTGTATCGGAAGATATAACAGAAGGATATTCGACTAGGAAGTGTTGGATGACCACAGCTTCTGTGATCATCGTAATGTTAGTTTCGGCTTTAGCGAAAATACTGCAGAAGTGGTCTCTCGGCTTAACAAAAGAAGGTTAGATTGGAATTTTGGCACACATTCTGCACGACTATGCCTGCTAGACCAGAAAAGGAAGTGGAAACTGCGGATGACATAGATATAATGGTCAAGCGGATCACGAGGCCCTGAATTACTCGCTTGTATCAGCATGTCCTAGTGTCAAGCCAAGGGGCAAACAGAGACTACCATGGTGCACCACAGAACTGGTTGATGTAAGCAGAGAACTCTTCAATATACCGAAAGCCACAACAGCACCACCCTATTGGGACGTCCACAAGGACAAGGATATACTAGGGCGAGTTAAAGAAGGTACAGAGCAAATCCTGTGTGGAATTCTGCAGCTCCGCGGATCCTACCTCGAGACCTATTACGTGGTCGAGACCTATTATGGTGGTCGAGACCTGTTACGGTGGTCGTGACCTATTACGATGGTCGAGACCTATTACTTATATTATTTGACGATGTCTAGTGAGAAAACACTAGAGCTACTCATTGATACACATTTCCGGGAAATCTCCAACGAACAACGTGGCGATAGAAGAGGTTGTCACTAGTATGCATTCATCGGACATTATTTGGGAAAATGTGTCTGAGTCTTAAATCCTTGGGGCAATAAAAAGTTTCGACTCATTAAAGTCGTAAGGCCCTGATAATGTATCACCGGTTGAATTACAGGCTTATTCCAACAGACTGCCTACTTGGCTTAGGGAGATTTACTCTGCTTGTAAACAAAGGTTATTTTCATTCCAAAAGAAGGAAAACTTTAGCATACAAATGCGAAAGATTTTCGTCCTGTAAGTCTGTCATCCTTTATGCTGAAGACTTAAAAGAGGTTGATAGAATCGTATCTTAGGGCAAAGATCCCTGGAGATCGCCTGCCTTGGCAACAGCATGCGTATAGTTAGGGCTATTAGACAGCCCTTCATGACGGGGGGTGTCATAAGCTCCGGCGTAGGTGTATTCATGCTTGCGTGGGCGTTTGTTCACCCCCGCTCGGGTTCTCCATTCCTCCTCTTTTTCTTTTATTGGTGTATAACCTCTAGTCCGAGGTCTCATTTCTTGTTTCTCTTCCGTTTCTTTCTAGGGTACCACAATGGGCCAAACTAGTCTCCGAGTGAACTCACCTTTTGTGGGCCCACTCAACCGAACCTAACCTAACCTGCGCTTTTCCATTGGAGAGGGTAGTTTTTTTACCTTGTCCTATTGGAAATGGTAGTTTTATTACCCTTTCTCATTGAAAAGGGCAGTTTTTACTCTTTTCCAATGGAAAGGTAGGATTTATTACCCTGGAAAGGGTGGTTTACTATCCTTCTCCAATGGGAAGGGTAGTTTTATTACCCTCTCCCACTAATAAGGGAAGTTTTATTGCCCTTAGATTGGGAAGTGGAGGGTTTTTACCCTTTCCAATCGGAAAGGGTAGGTTTTCTACCCTTTCCCATTGCGAAGTTTAGGTTTGTTAACCTTTCCCATTGGGAAATGCAATGCCAAATTTGCAATTTGCATTGTCTCTGAAAGAAAAAGGTGTAAAAGTAGTCGCGCATGCTAATGACTGGGTAATTGTGGTTAGCATAATGTTTCCCTGCATTCTTAGATATATACTTTGGGAAACTCTACGTGCGACAGCGACACGGACCACCGAAAGTAGTCTAGGCGTAAATTCGTGCAAGACAGCAGGAGATACAAGTTACCTACAGTGGCACTTGTCTCCTTGGGAGGAGGGTATATTCCATTTACAGAAAACGAAAAAAAACGGGGATTTTGCTGGACAGAAGATTTAACTTCAAATCTAATATTTTGGATAGGGTGAGAAAGGCCACTCTTGCCCTAAACACCTGCAAGAGACCCATTGGCAAAAGTTGGGGGTTAAGACCACGCGTCATGCATTGGGTATATACGGCAGTTGTCAAACCCGTAATGCTTTATGGTGTTGTGGTCTGGTGGACGGTGCTTCAAAAGTCCACCTACTGTTCAATTCTCAGCCGGATCTCAAGGATGGCTCGTTTGTGCACCACAGCCGCACTGAGAGTGACATCATCTGAGACACTGAGTTTAATGCTACACCTAATGCTTGTGGACATCGCGGCTGTGAGGATAAGGAAGCTTTCTCTTTGGTCATGCGGTGGCTATGTATACGGTGTTATCCTTGATACAATGCCGTTTTTTGATAAAAAGCATGTGCCACTATTCCTGATGGAACCCGTTGGAACTACCATAACCCAGGTAATAGTAGTTACATGGACTTCAATATGGATTGTTCCAAACTAGACGACCAGGTGGGCTTTGGTTTGTGCTCGAAGTACTGAAACCGGTCATAACGAGAAGGTTACCCGACCAATGCAGTGCGCATCAATCGGAGATTTTTGCGATTATAGAAGTGGTGGAATGGCTTAGATGTAATGTCATAACGTCGATTGCCATAAATATTTTTTCAGGCAACCTTTATTTCTGAACACATAAACCGCCCTCAACTGTAGCAAATATCTCAACGAGATGGCTGAACAGTTCAAAATTCACCTGTCTGGATGCCGGGCCAAAGATATATCACAGGGAGTAGTCGAGCGGACGAGTTTGCGATACTAGAAACTACCTTACACATTCCGGGGAAACTGGAATCTGTGGGTGTGTCTCTAGCGACATGTAATCTAAATTTTCAAGATCGGGCCTGAAGGGCAACGTTATGAACACTCCAAAATGATGTGGCCGAATTTTGATTTGAAGAGGTCTACAGCTTTACTGTCTACAGCTTCAATGGGCAGAACGGACGTCATTGTGTTCGTCATAATAGGTCACTGTCTGATCGAAAATATGCTGACAGACTGAAGGTTGCAAATAGTGACTTTTGTAGAAGATGTGAGTACATCGAGGAAGAAGAGTCTAAAGAACATCTGCAGTGTGTGTGTCCAGCACTGGCAATCAGAAGGAGTTCCACTTTAGGTTCTCATTTTGCTGAGATCTTGTCTGATTTAGCAGACATGAACATTCTTTATATGATGGGCTTTTTTAAAGCGATATGGATGGTTCAACGGTAGGAACTAGAAGGCATCTTCCTTCTCTTGTTCCTGACAGAAAGATTCTCTATGGATCTCCCAACCAGCCTCACCTTTATTTGATCCGACGTCATAGCTTTCATCTACGCTTGACTCTCCATGTATATCGGGTTAGTCCGATCGAGATGTCACTGCTGCAGCGAAATCGTGTCCATTGTGTTCAAGATCATGGAGGCCATAACGTGAAACGAAGCCTACATGATTGCCCTTTTTCTAGAAAACCATTGAAGACAACAGTCTCAATGCCCCCATCCGAATTTGACCCATTCGTTAATATAAAAGGTCGTAACAAATTTAGCTATGTCGGTACGTCCGTCTATGTGTGATAATCACGCCACACTCATTAAAATGGATGAGATATTGAGATGCAACTCTGAACAGATATTTTTTTACCTGTGCTCTTAAAACTTGTATTTTGATCCGATTTTAATAAAAAAATTTATAGACCTCGTATACCCATCTTAGGGATTTAGGTCAATTATAAAATGATGGAGCATATAACTATCCCATGTACCCCATATCAGCACTGGTTTCCCAAAAAAATTCGTTGCTGAAGCCAGTTTTTTTTTCTTTTCTATTTCCCTTGCCTAAGCTGACCTACAGCAGCATCGATTTCCTCCAAAAGCTTCCTATTTAGTTCATTTGTTATCTTTGTACCAGCTGTTTTGCAAATTCCTATTAATCTTGAGTATTGTTCACACTTACGATTATTTATGACGCTATGGTAAATTTGCTATCAGTTATGTGAGGGGGGCGCGGACCATTGCACACCATTATGGAGTATTGGGGGAAACAGATAATGGCATTAGATCTATTCCAAAAATTAATTATTAATTGCTACAATACATATATGGGCAAGGAAGGGCTGCAGCAAAGTGGACATATGTACAAGCATACGAGGGTAAGGAAAATAATGAATGAACCATACGAAAATGGAGAAGAAAATAGTATTTAAACAAGTAGGAGTGTGCTAAGTTCGGCGGGGCCGAATCTTATATAGCCTCCACCGTGGATCAAATTTGTCGAGTTCTATGCGCTGTATCTCTTTTTAGGCAAACAAAGAATATTGAATAAGAACAGTTATGCTATTGGAGCTATATTAAGTTATAGTCCGATTCGGACCATAAATGAATGCTGAACATTGTAGAAGTCATTGTGTAATATTTCAGTTCATTTGGATAAGAATTGCGCCTTGTAGGGTCTCAAGAAGCAAAATCAAGAAATAGGTTTATATGAGAGATGCATCAAGCTACTGATCGATTCAGACCATATTAGACACGTATGTAGAAGGTCATGAGAGAAGCCAATTTCTGCCAAATCGGATGAGAATTGCGCCCTCTAGAGGCTCAAGAAGTCAAGATCTCAGATCGGTTTATATGGCAGCTATATCAGGTTATGTACCGATATTGGAAGTCATAACAAAACACCTCATGCAAAATTTCAGCCAAATCGGATGAGAATTGCGCGCTCTATTGGCTCAAGAAGTCAAGATCCAAGATCGGTTTATATGGCAGCTATATCAAAACATGGACCGATTTGGCCCATTTACAATCCCAACCGACTTAGACTAATAAAAAGTATTTGTGCAAAATTTCAAGCGGCTAGCTTTACTTTTTCGAAAGTTAACTTGCTTTCCACAGACAGACGGACGGATTGACTTCAAATATCATGGCGATTAAGAATATGTACACCTTATGGGGTCTTAGATCAATATTTGAATGTTGTTCAAAAGGGAGTAGCGAAGTTAATAAACCACCATCCTATGGCGGAGGGTATAAAAAACAAATATGAGTGTAATATGTGTGCAAATCTCGGACTCTTGCAACCGTTGAATACCCCCAATGCTAAGTGTTATGCCTCAAGCAGAGGGAGTACTGTGGCAAGAGAACACATCACTAAACAACAGAGAAGATAATTTTGATACTTTGGTACTTTTTGTGATAATTTTTATACCCACCATATTACAATGAGGGTATACTAATCTAGTCATTTCGTTTGTAACACGTCGAAATATTGATCTAGGACCTCATAAAGTATATAAATTCTTGATAGTCTCGAAATTCTGATTCGATCTAGCCATGGCGTCCGTTCATACGTCTGTCAAAATTACAAAAATGACAAAAATGACAAAATGACGGTTGACAAATGCCAATATTAGTGCATTATACCCAAAATCTGACGTACATATATATGGGAGCTACATCTAAATCTGAACCAATTTTGACCAAACTTCTCAGATCTTGTGGTGGTCGTCGTGATCCAAATCTTTACCGATGCTTCCTGCCAATCTTCGGGAGCATCGGTTAACAAATGACCATGTTATTGTATTATTACCGCAACTCATATATAAGTGCTATATCAAAATCTGAACCGATTTTTTCTAATTTAAATAGGTTTAGTCTCTAGGCCCAAGGTTTAGTCTCTGGGACCTATATCAGGGAGCTATACCGATTTAGACCATATCTGGCTCATATGTTAGATGTCATAGAAACATTCACTGTGCAAAATTTCATTCAAATCGGATAAGCATTACGCCCGCTAGAGGCTTAAGAAATAAAATCGTCGGACCGGTAACGTTTCGCCTCAACATATCAAAGGTTTACTATAAATGTGGTATTTTGATACCATTATAGGATGGGGGTATACTAATCTAGTCAATACGTTTGTAGCACCTCGAAATATTCGTCTAAGACCCCATAAAGTATATACATTCTTGATTGTCTTGATCTGAGCCGATCTAGCCATCTCCGTCCGTCTAGCAAAATCACGATAGCGGTTGAAAGCGTAAAGCTAGCCACTTTAAATTTTGCACAGATGCTTAATATTAATGTAAGTTGTTGGAGATTGGAAATGGGCCATATTGGCTCAGATTTGAATACAGCTTCCATATAAAACGATCTCCCGATTTGACTTCTTGAGCCCATGGAAGCCACAATTTTTGTCCGATAGGGCTTAAGTTTTGTACATAGTTTTCTGTTATGACTTCCAACAACTGCATTAAGGACGGTCCAAATCGATCAAGAACCTGATCTCCCGATTTGATTTCCTGAGCTCCTAAAAGCCTAAATTTTCATCCGATTTGGCTGAAATTTTGTACATAGTATTCTGCTATGACTCCCAACATCGGAGCAAAGTACTGTCCAAATCGGTGCATAACCTTATATAGCTCCCATATAAATCGATCTCCCGATTTGTCTTCCTGACTCACTGGAAGCCGCAATTTTTTTCCGATTTGGCTGAAATTTTGCATGCAGTGTTGTATTTTGACTTTCAACAACTGTGCGAAATACGGTTTAAATCTGTTTATAACATGATATAGATCCCATATAACTCAATCTCCCGATTTGTCTTCCTAAGCCCCTGGAAGCCGCAATTTTCATCCTATAGGATGAAATTTTGTACATGTTGCCTTATGACTCACAACAATTGTGCCAAGTACGGTTCAAATCGGCCAAGAACATGATATAGCTCCCATATAAATCGATATCCCGAATCGATTTCTTGAGCCGCGATTTTTATCCGATTTGTCTGAAATTTTGCATATAGTTTTCTATTATGACTTTCAACAACTTCGCCAAGTACGGTCCAATCGGTCTATAACTAGATATAGCTCCCATATTTTACCAGAATCCATGGTGGTGGGTTCCCAAGATTCGACCCGGCCGAACTCAGCACGCTTTTACTTGTTGAAACTCAAAAGTACCATGGTACCTCCGCGAGCCATTTGGTGCCGTTTTTGAGGGTTGAGATTTTTATACCCTCCACCATAGGAATGGGGGGTATACTAATTTCGTTATTCTGTTTGTAACTACTCGAAATATTCGTCTGAGACCCCATAAAGTATATATATTCTTGATCGTCGTCACATTTAATGTCGATCTAGCCATGTCCGTCCGTCTGTCCGTCCGTCCGTCTGTCTGTCGAAAGCACGCTAACTTCCGAAGGAGTAAAGCTAGCCGCTTGAAATTTTGCACAAATACTTCTTATTAGTGTAGGTCGGTTGGTATTGTAAATGGGCCATATCGGTCCATGTTTTGATATAGCTGTCATATAAACCGATCTTGGGACTTGAAGTCTTGAGCCTCTATAGTGCGCAATTCTTATCCGATTGGAATGAAATTTTGCACGACGTGTTTTGTTATGATATCCAACAAATGTGCCAAGTATGGTTCAAATCGGTCCATAACCTAATATAGCTGTCATATAAACCGATCTTGGGTCTTGACCTCTTGAGCCTCAACAGGGCCCAATTCTTATCCGATTGGAATGAAATTTTGCACGACGTGTTTCGCTATGACTTCCAACATCTGTGCCAAGTATGGTTCAAATCGGTTCATAACCTGATATAGCTGCCAAATAAACCGATCTTGGGTCTTGACTTCTTGAGCCTCTAGAGGGCGTAATTCTCATCCGATTGGAATGGAATTTTGCACGACGTGTTTCGTTATGACTTCCAAGAACTGTGCCAAGTATGGTTCAAATCGGTCCATAACCTGATATAGCTGCCATACAAACCGATCTGGGATCTTGACTTCTTGAGCCTCTAGAGGGCGTAATTCTCATCCGATTGGAATGGAATTTTGCACGACGTGTTTCGTTATGACTTCCAATAACTGTGCCATGTATGGTTCAAATCGGTCCATAACCTGATATAGCTGCCATACAAACCGATCTGGGATCTTGACTTCTTGAGCCTCTAGAGGTCGCTATTATAATCCGATTTGCCTGTACGACGGATCCTCTCATGACCATCAACATACGTGTTTATTATGGTCTGAATCGGTCTATAGCCTGATACAGCTCCCATATAAATCGATCTCTTTATTTTACTTCTTGTTTATTATATATCTTTGAAGACTTGGAAACTAAAAAGTTAAATTTCCTCAGCTCAATTTATGTGATAAATTTCGCAAAAATCTGTTTCTTATTCCTTAATACTTGTATTATTATTGATATAAGTCTTCGATAGGCACTGCCCACTTATATCACCGTAGTGCAGAGGTCCTCCTATGACGCTGAACTCCTTCGGACTCAGCTATAAAGAGATTGATTCTTACTATTGAGCTTAACTTGTATAGCACTCGTTGATATATGTAAGAAGCTTGCCCCTGTTCCTTAATAGAATGTTCATGGCAAATTTGCATCCCTTGTGTGTTGGGGTACGTCCATCTTTCTTACCAAGTCAAACTTTGTTTAAGTGATTTTACAAATCCTAAGCATTTCTTGATTGGGTTGTTTGCTACAATGCTATGTTCTCGGTTTTCCTCTCCTAATGCTGACGACATTTGAGGTGCTATGCCATCTATAAACTTCTCTCTAAAGAGGTGTCGCACTGCGTCACGCCTTTCGGAGTCGGCTATAGAAAGGAGGCCCCAAATCATTGAGCTTAAAACTTGAATGGGACTCTACTCATTGATATGTGAAAAGTTTGCCTCTATACCAATTCAATTTTTGCAATCTTCTCATAAAATTTCTTCCTACAATTATTACCCCCATCCCTTGTTTGCGTAGTGTGTAAATCTTCTTTTTTCCCATCAAAATTGCTTTCTTCGTTTTTCTCGTAGATTAACCCTTATACGTACCAGACTCACGCACATTATTAATCTGCGTAATTGGAAATGGGCCATTTATTTGCAATGTTTGCTGATATATTGACGTTGGCTTTTCCCCCTTCCATGCTTAACATCACCAGGGTTATCAATTTAAACGATGTTTTCCCTCAACAATCTTAATCGCTGCCATTATAGACATTTTTAGGGATGCCAGTGCGGGAACTTTTCTTAAAGGTTTAATCAAATGTACTTTTTAACACTTTTTTTCTAAAGCAAGCTAAAAGTAACAGCTGATAACTGACAGAAGAAAGAATGCAATTACAGAGTCACAAGCTGTGAAAAAATTTGTCAACGCCGTCTATATGAAAAATCCGCAATTACTTTTTGGGCAACCCATATAATCGGATGTCAATAAAATTGTCATCAGCGAGAAAATTTGTTCTAGAAAGTTGTTTAATAAAATCAAACACCTTTGTTGTTGTTGTTGTAACCTTATTTTCATGTGGAGGTGGCGATCCTCGTCAAGCTCGTTTCGGTTCGAAGGACCGATCGCCGCGAGAACAGGGTTGCCATTGGTTATTTAAAGGCGTCAATAACTCGCCTTGTCAAATCCAGCATCATAGGCACTCAGTATTTGTGCAAGAGCCGGTGCCGCCCGACCTCTCACTGAGACTCTCCGTTCGATACCGCTGATTGTCCGCGACTGCCATTGCAGCTACTCCGTATGGAGCATTCCACTATCCGCAATCTGTGGATAGTGGTTTGGTCGAAAAAATTATTTTAATTTTTTTCCAAAAAAAATTGCACGGATTGCCATAGACAAAAATGATATCCGTACTTTAGCTATTATAATTGACATTAGTCATCCCTAACTACGACCCCCTACAAAGACGACAGACAGCGTACCAACTAGCTGCTGGTTCTAAGATGTAATTAACGCCATGTGATGCTATCAACAAAACGGCTTCGACACTATCAAACAAAATAGGAGCGTTCATTCAAAATGTTTGTAGGCAATTGCAACTTGTATTGTTTGTTGCCATTGCCAATGTCCTTGTTGTGCTGCTTGCTGTTGGGGCATTGCATTGTTTATTATTGTCGTTGTGTTTTTTCGTGAAAACGCTGGCGAAACGCTAATGTAGGCAATATTCTGCATATTGCATGTACCACGAAAACAAAAAATTAAAAAAAAAAAATTATAAAATTTTCCAACCATAGCAAGACAAGGCACAAAGACTCAAGTCATAACTTGCAGCAGGCAGTTTTCATGTGTTTTTTTTTATTGGAAATTGCTCCCATAGCCCTGGTCTTCGTACTCATAAACCTATAACCATAGAGGCAGAGTATCCTTTAATCATCCCACATCCGTTGTTGGTGGCAATTGACTACGGCGACGATGGTGATGATGATGGTGCCTATGACGATAATAGGTTTCATGTTGCATGCAAAATTGTTTATGCGTTCGACTTCATAAACATGCAATTTATTGGCATATCCCTTGACTTTCCAACTGCTGCTATAAGGACTTTCCTTATTGTGCTTACACAGTTGGCCATAATGGCTGTTGCCTCCTCTGTTTTTTTTTTTTTTTTGCTGTAAATTAAATGCAAATTATATTCATGTACTCGGTTACAAAATACAAAAAGGGCAGCTAAAATAATATCTATAAAATTATTTGCTTTAATTGAGCAAAAAATGTGGAAGTTCCAACTTGGTTAAATGTGCATATGCATGACTGGGGGGGAGGAAGGAAAAGCCAACCAATACTTTTTTTTCAAGTATGATCCAATGCAACCACTGTGTTTATCACAACTAGCCTGTATAAACTTTTTCCATCTATTGTTAAGTTTATTGGATTCATTAATTATCATTTATCAATTTTATAAAATGGTTAAACATTTTTTATAGGAGAAGAGAATAACGTTCATTCATATAAAAGTGATTAAAGAACAAAAAGTTTTTCTAGGACCAATTTTTGCCATGATGCCATTACACAAATTTTAAAGATAATTAAAGTGGTATCTAGGAAAATGGAGTACTGAAGCTCGGTATTCTAAATATCGGCTGGGTCGAATTTTATATGCACTTTACCATAGAGCTGCAGAAATCCTGGGTAGGATTCTGCAGCTCCTGCAGCCTCCGTCGCGGCAGCAACATGCATATAGTAAAGGCAAATTCACTGAAACAAACCTTCACGACCTAGTCGGCTACATAGAGGGTTCTCTCGCTGTTAAGGAATATACAAAGATAGTATTTCTTGACATTAATCATTCAGGAGTTGGAGTTTCTAGGCATCAACTCTACCGTAAGAAAGTTTATTAATAACTTACTTACTAAAGGATGCATTACGGCAGGCTTACGATCTGTGGATCTAAAAAGATGGGTCTGTAGAGGAACTCCTCAAGGAGGTGTACTGTCTCCTATACTTTGGACTATAGCCATTAAACACCTGCAAGAGAGCCATTGACAAAAGTTGGGGGGCTTAGATCGAGTGTCATGCATTGGGTATATACTGCAGTTGGCAGACCTATAATGCTATATGGTGTTGTGGTCTGGTGGACGGCGCTTGCAAAATCAACCTACTGCTCAATACTTAACCGGATCCAAAGGATGGCTTCTTTGTGCTTCACAGCCGCACTGAGGGCGACACCATTTTAATTTAATGCTACATCTTATGCCTCTGGATATTGTGGGAGCTTTCTCATTGGTCATGTGGTGACTACGGACACTGTGTCATCCTTGATACAATATCCGATGTTCCAGGCAGTGTGGATTACACCCTACCTGAAACGCTTTTTGATAAAAAATACTGTACCTCTAGTCCTGATAGAACCGATTGGAACTACGATATCCCTAGTAACAGATGCAACATAGACTTCTGTAAGGATGGTTCCAAGCTAAACGACCAGGTGGGCTTAGGGGTGTACTCTAAAGATCTAGAACTGGTCATATCGAAAGGTTACCCGACCACTGCAGTGTGTATCAAACAAAGATCCTTGCAATTATGGAAGTGGTGGAATGGCTAAAATATAATATCATTACGACGATTAGCATAAATATCTTCAGCCAGGCAGCCATTAAATCCCTGGAGAATGTATTTCTGAACACAAAAAACCGTCCTCGACTGTCGCAGATCTCTCAACGAGATGGCTGAACCGTTCAAAATTCAACTGTTTTAGGTGCCGGGCCACAGAGATATCCCAGGGTATTGTAAAGCGGATGAGCTTGCGAGACTGGGAACTACCCTACACATTCAATGATAGATGGTCACAAAGAGGGGGCTGTGAGCATTCTAAAACGATGAGGCCTAATCTAGACTTGAAGAGGGTTACTACTTTGCTGCCATGGGCTAGAACAGACGTCTCAGTCATTGTGTCCGTCATTATAGGTCACTGTCTGAGGGCAGACTGCCACTGTCTGAGGGCAGACTGCCACTTAAAACTAACCTAACTTAACGATGTCCATGTGTCTGCCCATCTGTTTTAGTCACTCAACAGTCTTGAAAAATTAAGATATTGCGCCGAAATTTGACACTTATAGGTATTTTTGCTGCACGCGGGTTAAGTTATTGAACGAGGAAAATCTGACCATATTTGGATGTAGCTCCCATATAAACCAATCTGCCCATAAAGGACCTGAAACCCATAAATGCTGCATTTTTACCCCATATAGACTGATCTGCTTGTTAAGGGTCTGAGGCCCATAAAAGCTGCTACAATTATGTGATTTCGCTAAAATTTTAAATAGTGAGTTGTTTAGTCCTCCCAAATATGGTTCAGATCGGACTATATAAATATAAAGACCGATCTGCCGATTAAGGGTCGCAATAATTACTCGATTTCGCTGAAATACAAAATAGTGAGTTGATTAAAGCCTCCAAATATCCGGCTCAAATTCATAGTTCAGATCGGTATTTATTTAGATGTAGCTGCCATATAGACCGATATACCGACAAAGGGTCCTAAGCCCATAAAATCTGCATTTATTACCCGATTTCGCTGGCACTTGACAAAGTGGCTTCTATTAAGCCTTCTGTCATCAGGCCAGCATATGGTCCAGATCAGACTATATTTAGAAATAGCTGCCTTATAGATCGCTCTTCCAATTTAGGGTCTTAATCCCATAAAAAGTGGATTTGTTGACCAATTTCGTTGAAAGTGTGACTTGTATGAGTTCTCCATACCTGATCCAAATGTGATCCAGACCAGCCCCCCTTTGTATGGATATGGTAGTGGAGTTGGTATAAAAGAGAATGGTTAATTTGCTCATGATGATGGGTGTTCAAAGATGTGTCAAGTCTTATAACATTAACGAAAAGCCACATTACCTATGAACAAAATGAGATATTGATAGTAAAAAACGGCTTACATACTTCGCCTTTATTAACAACTAGCTGAACGGGGTCCACTCCGCTGCGCCTTCGTTTACAATATATGAAACAAATTTATCCTTTGAGTATTTACTTTCGATATTAAAGAGCAAAAATGCAAATTTTGCCCATGAATATTCCACTAAGGAATAGGGGCAAACTTCTCACATATCAATGAGTGGAGTCCGATTCAAGTTTAAGCTCAATGATAAGGGCCTCCTTTTATAGCCGAGTCCAAACGGCGTACTGCAGTGCGACACCTCTTTAGAGAGAAGTTTTATATGGCATAGTACTTCACAAATGTTTCCAGCATTAGAAGGGGAAAACAACAGCTGAAATTTTTTCTGATGGTCTCGCCAGGATTTTTTTCAGCCGTTCAGCGTCATGGGCGGACATGCTAACATTAGCGCTACGGAGGCCTCCACGGATATTAAATAGCTTTTCGTGATATATCAGCATCGTACTCTACTCTGGAATACCATTTATTTAAACCCATTTATTTAATTTCTGTGAAGTTTTGTCTATAGAAAAATAATTTAGAAGGTTGCGGAGCCAAATTTTTTCTATAGAGATTTTTTATGGAAATTTTCCGTAAATTTTTTTTTTTACTGAAATTTTGCCTATGATAAAATTTTTCCCGGCGAGGGGCCCGGTGAACCTTGATATGTCCCTGGCTGTCATATATATACATATCGTCCAATTTCCACTTCAACAGCTATAGCCAGCGCATTTATGCAGCGATCTCAATAATTTTTATACCCACCACCGAAGGATGGGGGTATATTCATTTTGTCATTCCGTTTGCAACACATCAAAATATCCATTTCCGACCCCATAAAGTATATATATTCTTGATCAGCGTAAAAATCTAAGACGATCTAGACATGTCTGTCCGTCTGTCTGTTGAAATCACGCTACAGTCTTTAAAAATTGAGCTGAAATTTTGCACAGATTCTTTTTTTGTCCATAAGCAGGTTAAGTTCGAAGATGGGCTATATCGGACTATATCTTGATATAGCCCCCATATAGACCGATCCGCCGATTTAGGGTCTTAGGCCCATAAAAGCCACATTTATTATCCAATTTTGCTGAAATTTGATACAGTAAGTTGTGTTCGGCCCTTCGACATACTTTGTCAATTTGGCTCAGATCGGTCCAGATTTGGATATAGCTGCCATATAGACCGATCCTCCGATTTAGGGTCTAAGGCCCATAAAAGCCACATTTATTATCCGATTTCGCTGAAATTTGGGACAGGGATTTGTGTTAGGCCCTTCAACTTCCTTCGTTAATTTGGACCAGATCGGTCCAGATTTGGATATAGCTGCCATATAGACCGATCCTCCGATTTCGGATCTTAGGCCCAAAAAGTCATATTTATTATCCGATTTTGATGAAATTCGAGACAGTGAATTGTGTTAGGCCCATCGACATCCTTCGTCAATTTGGCCCAGATCGGTCGAGATTTGGATATAGCTGCCATATAGACCGATCCTCCGATTTAGGGTCTTAAGCCCATAAAAGCCACATTTATTATCCGATTTTGCTAAAGTTTGGGACAGTGAGTTGTCTTAGACCCTTCGACATCCTTCTTTATTTTGGCCCAGATCGGTTCAGATTTGGATATAGCTGCCATATAGACCGATTTCCTGATTTAAGGTTTTTGACCCATAAAATGCTCATTTATTGTCCGATGTCGCTGAAATTCGGGACAGTGAGTAAAATTAAGCCCCTAAACTTACTTTTACAATATCGCATAGATCGGTCCAGATTTGGATATAGCTGCCATATAGACCGATATCTAGGTTTTAGGTTTTGGGGCCATAAAAGACTCATTTATTGTCTGATGTCGCTGAAATTTGAGACAGTGAGTTTAGTTAAGCCTTTCGACGTCCTTCTTCAATTTTGCCCACATCGGTCTAGATTTGAATATAGCTGCCATATAGACCGATCTCTCGATTTAAGGTTTTGGGCCCATAAAAGAGGCATTTATCGTACGATTTCGCTCAAATTTGGGACAGTGCTTTAAGTTAGGCTCTTCGACATTTTTATGCAACTTGGCCCAAATCAGTCCAGATTTGGATATAGCTGCCATGTAAACCGATATCTCGATTTAAAGTCTTGGCCCCATAAAATTCGCATTTATAATCCGATATCACTGAAATTTGACAAAGTCTTATGTTAGGCTTTTCGACATCCGTGTCGTATATGGTTCAGATCGGTTTATTTTTAGATATATCTACTGTACTTATTAGTATTTGGTCCAAATCGGAACATATTTTAATATAACTGATATGGGACATAAGTTATGAATTTTTCACCGAATTTTGATGAAAGGCGGTTTACATATATACCCGAGGTGGTGGGTATACAAAGTTCGGCCAGGCCGAACTTAATGCCTTTTTACTTGTTTTTTTTTTTTTAATTTTTAACTCTGCAACTAAAACTAACCGTGCAGATTTTGGTCGAAATCGGATCAGATTTAGATAAAGCTTCCATATACATATTTATCTAATTTTGATTAATATTACAATAATGCGGTCATTTGTTAAATGATTCGTAAAAATAATTCCCAAACAACTCTCGGCACTGCTGGTGAATTTCTTAGAAATCGGGTTTGATATATAGGTATCGCCCTATTTTCACTTCCAAAGCCTTTACAAGCACAATATATTGGGTTGCCCAAAAAGTAATTGCGGATTTTTCATATAGTCGGCGTTGACAAATTTTTTCACAGCTTTTGACTCTGTAATTGCATTCTTTCTTCTGTCAGTCATCAGCTGTTACTTTTAGCTTGCTTTAGAAAAAAAGTGTAAAAAAAAGTATATTTGATTAAAGTTTATTCTAAGTTTTATTAAAAATGCAATTACTTTCTTTAAAAAAAAATCGCAATTACTTTTTGGGCAACCCAATAGATATACCTTCCAATTTGACTTATAAGATAGGTGTAGGGTATTATATAGTCGGCAGCGCCCGACTTTTACTTTTCCTTAATCGTGTTCTATTACAAAACAAATTGTCAATTTAAAATTCTATTAAAAACTTTTTTGCAAGTCCATCGGTTTTGCCAAATTTCATTTTATCTGTCTCCTTTACCAAATTTTGCCCTTTGATTTGAAATATTTATATTCGATTTACTTGCTCACAAGCAAGTTACAACCAATTGAATTTTTAACATAGCATATAGTGTATGTGATTTACAACCGCTGTATAACAGTTGAATGAAATCAAAGTAGATATACTCGTACATACATACAAGCATTACTAACTTCCGCACATGCATTCATGGCCATTCACATGTCACATCAATCAACTATCAAATGATATTTAAAATATACACTGAAATCCATGTGAAAACTGTGATTTATGAAAACAACCATCATAGTCACTTCGTTCTGGATGAAATTGAAATCTATCAGCCGCAGGTGATCAATATTGTCCATCATACAATATATCAATATATTGCAAAGAGCATTGCAATAATATTGCAATATTAATGTCTGACATGTACGGGTGCGTCTGTTTACATGGTGGGCAAGAAAGGAACATTTTATGAGTTTTATGAAACAACTTCAAGCTTAATGATATTTTGATGGGATTGACTTGAAATAAGTCTAATAAATATTACTAAACTTTCTCATTTTATTCAAGTTTGATCAGATACGAATGACGTAAGTGTAAATTAAAAATCAGGTTTTACCTTGAGATGTCTCATCAACTTTTCTAACTTCTATCTTGCAAATAATTTTCATAAGAACCGAGCTTATTTGTACATCTACAGTCTATGGTTGTGGGTACCCAGCGTTTCGATTTCTTATAATTTATGGAGGCCACCGTGGCGACGAGATTAGGTTAGGTTGAACGGAGGATGCATATATTAATCCGCCCCATGTCACTATGGACACATACACCCCTAAGCCAGTAATCGGTTTATTGTTCGCTATAAATACAAAAAAAAGTAACCTCGAAAAAGAAAACCTAAGTCAGAAATTTCGTGCTACTTACAAAATCCTTAATTGTTTTCCATGCCCCACACCAAAGTTGGTTCATGTCTGGTATTGTGTCTCCACCTAAGTGCCGGTATCTGTTGGACGCGAAAGCCGGGCAATGACAAAGGAAATGCTCCAATGTCTCATCATCTTCCCCGCATGCCCTACACATGCTATCACTTGCCGCACCGATACATAAGTGAGCTCGTAGTCCTATGTGTCCCGTTATGATACCAATAGCTATACTGACCTCCTTCTTGCTTCCTTTCAGTATTAGCCACGTCTTTTCACGATCTGGTTTCCCCCATTGGATTTTCGGCGTCCTACCGACCGTTTCGCTGTTCCACAGTGTTGCATACGCATTCGTCGCCCATGCTCTTTACTAATACTGCGTCGATCCGAAAGGCTTCGGGTTAACCAAGTTTATTGACGGCAGTCCTCTGGCTTTCACCGCCAAATCATCTGCCCTTTCATTCCCCCTTACTCTGTTATGGTCCCGCACCCAAACAATGCGGATTTTTCCATCCTCAGAGAAGGCGTTAATCTCCTACTTACACTGCAACACTGTTAGTGACCTTCCCGTCCTGGTTGTTATGGCCCTTATGGCAATTTTACTGTCGGTAAAGATGTTCACACTCGACATCCTTGCGTTAGCACCACACAACTTTAAGCATTTCGTGATCGCCCTGATCTCCGGTCAGGCAGTCTAAAACAGATCTCAGTCCCTGGGTTCTCAATGTAAGCCACCAGGCCCACTCTGTCCTCTAGCTTTGATATATCCGTGTAACATGTTCTTCCAGATGGCAATACTAGGGTTCCGTCAATCCAAGACTTTTCCGCTGGCAGCAGTGCCTGGCAATCGGCTTCAAAGTTCATCTCAGGTATCCGATCGAAAACCTTTTTCCTTCCTTGTAGGTTTCCTATCGTCTCCTCGATTCTGCCGCGATGGTATGAGCTGCCCACATCCTCAATCCACTCTCCCATCGCCTTTAGTCTTATAGACGCATTGGCTGCCTCCCACTTAATCTGTATGTCAATGGTCAATGGGATACCTAGAATAGTCTCTAGTGCCCTAGTGGGCGTGGTCCTCCTCGCTCCGCCTATGCCAAGACAACATGTTCTCTGAATCTTTTGTATGGTTCTTATGCTGTATTTTTTCTCCATAGCAGTCCAGCAAACTACTGAGGCGTTGGTAAGTATTGCTCTAATCACGCTCCTGTAGGGCCAGTGGACTATCCTCGAATTCAGGCCCCACTTAGAGCCTACGGCCCATCTACTTAGTACCCAACATCTGTGGGTCTTTTCAGTACGCTCCCGAATGGGACACTTCCAATTCAGTTTCCTTTCCAAGATCACACCAAAGTGTTTGACCTTGTCAGATATCCAAATCGTCTTATTGAGGAAATGTGGTGCGTTCAATTGGTCCACCTTCGTCTTCCTCGTGAACAGGCATATTTCAGTTTTCTCTGGGTTAACATTGAGACCTCTGGGTCTAGCCCAGTCATATGCCATATGCAAGACCATTTCGTCCCTTCTGCATAGCTGGCTCGGATTCTTACTCCTTGGAAGCGTTATAACATCGTCTGCGTAGCAGACAGGCTCAAATCCCTCCTCAGCATCCGTAATAGGTCATTTATGGTGGTCACCCATGGGAGTGGCGATAAATACCCTCTTGTGGCGTGCCTTGTGACACTTTCACCCATATATTTATGCCATGGGACACACAATTTAACCACCTGTTCCTTAGCTTTTGGTTTAACCAGTCTCTAACGACCCGGTCCACCCGGTACTGGATCAGTGTGTCGATCCGCACATTATTAAAAGCCCCCTCGATGGCAATGCATACCACCAGGGTGTACGTTTTGGCATGGAAGGATTCTTCTATTTAAACCCTACACCACTACTGTGGTGCAGGGTGTTATAACTTAGTGAATTAGTTTGTAACACCCAAAAGGAAGAGAGATAGACCCATTGATAAGTATACCGATCGATCCAGAATCACTTGCGATTTAGCTATGTCCGTCTGGCTGTCTGTCCGTCTGTCTTCATGACAGACGACTACAGGTCGCAATTTTCATCCGATCGTCTTCAATTTTGGTACAGGCATGTTTTTCGGCCTAGAGACGAAGCCTATTGAAATTGGAAAAAATCGGATCAGATCTGGATATAGCTCCCATATATATGTCTGATTTGCAATAATAATGCAATAAAAAAGTCATTTGTTAACCGATTCTCTCGAAATTTCGTAGGACGGATGTTCTTATGACTCTCGACATTACTGGTTATTGAAATCGGTTCAGATCTAGATATAGCTCTCATATATATATATATATATATATATTTATATATATACAGGGTGGCTGATGAATATTGCTACAATGATGAATATTGCTACATTTTTTTTTCGGTGTATGGAATACATTTTTCTTTTATTCATGTTAAATTAAATTATTAAATTAATTATTAAATTATTATTAATTAAATTAATTAATTAATTAATTAAATTAATTATTAAATTATTATTATTAAATAGAAAAAAAGTTATTACATTTTTTTTTGGTAGCGGCTTTCATCAGCCACCCTGTATATATATATATATATATATATATATATATATATATATATATATATATATATATATATATATATATATATATATATATAGCCCGATTTTCACTCCTAGAGCCATTGCAAGCTCATTTATTGATCAATCTTCCCAAAATTTTGTACAACACCTTCCTCGACGACTACCACAATATCTGAGAAGTTTGCTTGAATTCGGTTCAGATTTGGATATAGCACCCATCCATATTTTCGCCTTGTTCGACGACTTCCACATTATCTAAGAAGTTTCCTCGAAATCGGTTCAGAATTAGATAAAGCTCCTCTAATATGTTTGTCAGATTTTGGGAAATTTCGGATAATGTTGTCATTTGTCATTCGTAGTTATTACGGTTTGTGCATATTTTCTCGCCGACGTCGATCGTGTAGGGTCGGTAAGTGTAGGATATTAAACAGTCGGCACCGCCCAACTTTTGTCCTTCCTAACTGGCTTATGCACAACCTCGTGCAGGGCGGACTCCACCGACCTTCCCTTGACATAGACATGCTGTTAGTATTTGAGCAGTTCACTGGATGTCTTACTCTTCATTATGCTATCCACAATACGTTCCATTATGCTATCCACAATGGTTTTGAGTAGAAAGGACGTTAAGTTTAAGGGTCTGTAGGCCTTTGTTGTCGTATAACTTACCTAGCCGGGCTTGGGTATAAATACTACCCTTGCCTCCTGCCAGACTTTCGGTCTATATGCAAGTCCTAGGTACGCTGTGAAAATATTGGCCAGATGAGGTGCTACGTAGACTGCCTTTTTCTGTAGTAATATAATATTCCATCAGGTCCGGGTGACTGAGGTGGCTTGAAGCTCCACAAGGATTCCTTCACCATAAATTCTGTAACTATAAACCTCTGATCAACATCATTATTCCAAGATTGCGGTGTCTCCGTGAGTCCCGTCGTATCCTGTGGAAAATGGGATTTCATAAAAGTCTCAACATGTCTCCTTTGTCTCTTCTCTCACTCCCATGACGTCTACTAAAGAGAGAAACTTTTTCATATTATCATCTTGGCGGCGTCATTAACACTATCGACCTGTTTGCAGAAAAGTTTTCGGGAGTCGCGTTTTTCCACTCTGGTAATCTTCTTGTATTCCTTGAGCCGTGTGTAATACACATCCTAATATTCGTGTTCTGTAATAAAGCCTGCGGACCTCTTTCCCAATTTTGCGAATCTCTCCGGTCTTTCAGGGTTTTTCTTTGCAGAAAAGCTTTCGGGAGTCACGTTTTGCCACTCTGGTAATCTTCTTGTATTCCTTGAGGCTGCGGACCACTTTCCCAATTTTGCAAATCTCTCTGGTCTTGCAGGGTTTTTCTTGGGCTGATTTCCTTTTTCGCAGAGGACAACTATCTTCGAAGGACCTCACCAGTGCTGTCGTAATTCAGTGGACATTTTCGTCAATCTCTTCTATGCTTGGACAATTTTTTCCAGTTGGTCCTCAACTATTATCGGACTCGGCGCTGGCCGTGCTATTGCAAGCCTAACGTAGCCATGGTCAGAGAAAGTCTGTTCCACGGAGACCCTCCAATTCTGAACCTAATCGATTAGAATTTCCGAACATATCGTCACATCTAATACCTCCTCCCTAATCCTATTAACAAAGGTAGCGGTGTTACCCATATTAAATGTTATTAGGTCGTTAGTATTCAAGAACTCTGCCAGGGCTAGGCCCCGCTTATTAGTGTTGGTACTACCCCACGAAATGTGGTGAGAGTTCGCATCGCACCCTATTAGGATCTCGTTTCCTGTCTGTTTTGCTTTCCTCACCAGCAGTTGCAGATCCGACGTGGGTGGCGGTGTCGGAGAGTCGAAAAGCAGATAAAGTGATGCCAACTATGCTCCACCGTCTCCCTGTCTCACCCCTGTTGCATCCGACGTTGACGCAGAGGTTACCATGTCAAAAAAATTTCAGCGGCGTTTATCCGTTCTTAGTGCTGGCGAAATTTGTGAGGAACTAAGCCATGTAAAAACTTCTCCCCAAAGAGGTGTCGCACTGCGGCACACTATTCAGACTCGGCTTTAAAAGGGGGGCCGCTTATCATTGAGCTTAAAGACTTGAATCATTGATATGTGAAAAGTTTTGCCCTGTTCCTTAATGGAATGTTCATGGACAAATTTGCATATTTTTTCATCAACAAATTTAAGGATTTGTTGTCCATTTCTTTCCACTTCGTTCAACAACATTTTTAAGATTAAATAATTTAAAGTTTTTTTCGTGCCCGCTATTATGTGACAAATCAAAAGGAATGAACTTAAAATGCTACCTCAACAGAAATCGTTTTACACATTCGAACATTTGCAATGGCAGCAACTGTCATGGAATCCTTCTATATCCTTTTCCCCATCATACTAACACATACATATATATATTCCCACACTTCGTTGTCAAACGCCACAAACACGGGTTTTTTGGCACAATTTTGTGTGATAGGGTATAAATCAAACAAAAACAAAAAATCCGATTGGTTCTTCTCGATAGTGCAGTGGGTGGGCTATTGCGTGTGATCCCTGCGAGCCACATACATGCATACTGTATGCCACTGTATAGTTATGAACACAAATGACACTTGCCGCTATAGAAAATGCATACAAAACTGCAGAGGCTCAATAAAAATGTGCCTTGTTGCAAAAAATCGGAAAAAAAGAAATGCATGAGTACAATTCTGCGGCAATAACCCGAAGACCTTCTTTTGCATGCAAAAAAAAATGCATCGAATATATTGCCGCTGAGTGCCATTGGTCTGCAGTGGAGCAATAATAAAATTTTATTATCTGGGAAGAATATAAAGCAATGGTGTCACTATTCAGCATGAGTATATCCGATAATAATTTTCATTTCGTTGATTGTGAAGTATAAATTTTAAATCGAATTATTTGCTTTTCATTTCATCGCATAATGGAGGAGTGGCTAAGAGAATGTGCAATTATGAATATGGTTCTAAAAATAAATGGAAGAGTGCTGTATAAGAATAAAGTGGGTTTACATATTCTTGTAATAACCATTCTAGAATTGATTGAAACCCTAATCAAATGATGGAAATGGCACAACTACGAATTAAAATTAAAATAAAACCAGTAAGGAAGGGCAAAAGTCGGGCGGTGCCGACTGTATACTACTCTACACCTACCCTATAAGTACAATGTGAGAGCTATATCCATTTCTGAACCAATTTTGATCGACCTCCGCGAGAAAATATGTTCAAACTGTAATAACTACGGTTGATAAATGACAACACTATTGGAAATTGCCCAAAATCTGACAAACATATATATAGGAGCAATATCTAATACTGAACCCATTTCAAGCAAACTTCTCAGATAGTGCGGAAGTCGTCGAGAAAGGCGTTGTACAAAGTTTTGGAAAAATTGGTTAATAAATACGATTGCAATGGTTCTAGGAGTGAAAATCGGGCGATATATATAAATGAGAGCTATATCTAAATCTGAACCGATTTCTACGAAATTCACCAGCAATGTCGAGAGTCTTAAAAAAATTCGTCCCGCCAAATTTCAAGAGAATCGGTTAACAAATGACCTTTTTATTACATTATTACTGCAAATCGGACGAACATATATATGGGAGCTATATCCAAATCTGATCCGATTTTTTCCAATTTAAGTAGGCTTTGTCTCTACGCCGAAAAACATGCCTGTACCAAATTAGAAGAAAATCGGATGAAAATTGCGACCTGTAGTTTGAACACAAATTAACATGGACAGACAGAAAGACAGACGAACAGGCAGACAGACATAGCTAAATCGAATCAGAAAGTGATTCTGGATCGATCAATGGATCTATCTCTCTTCCTTTTGGGTGTAACAAACTAGTTCACTAAATTATATTACCCTGTACCATAGTAGTGGTGTAGGATATAACAAGTAAGAGCGTGCTAAGTTCGGCCTGGCCGAATCTTATATACCCTCCACCATGGATCGCATTTGTCGAGTTCTATGCGCTGTATCTCTTTTTAGGCAAACAAAGAGTAATGAATAAGAACTGTTGTGCTATTTGAGCCATATTAAATTATAGTCTGATTCGGACCATAAATGAATGCTGAACATTGTAGAAGTCTTTCTGTTATAGTTCAGTTCTTTCGGATAAAAAGCAAAATCGGAAGATAGGTTTATATGGGAGCTGTATCAAGCTATTGATCGATTCAGACCATATAAGATACGTATGTTGAAGGTCATGAGAGAAGCCGTTGTTAAACAATTTCTGCCAAATCGGAAAAGAATTGCGCCCTCTAGAGGCTCAAAAATTCAAGATCCCAGATCCGGTTTATATGGCAGCTATATCAGGTTATGTAGCGATTTGCGCCATACTTAGTTATTGGAAGTCATATCAAAACACCTTATGCAAAATTTTAGTCAAATCGGATGAGAATTGCGCGATCCATTGGCTCAAGAAGTCAAGATCAAAACTCGGTTAATATGGCAGCTATATCCGGTTATGATCCGAATTTGATCAAACTCAGCACAGTTGTTGGAAGTCATAGTAAAATACCTCATGCAAAATTACAGCCAAGTCGGATAAGAGTTGCGCCTTCTAAAAGCTCAAGAAGTCAAGACCCAAGATCGGTTTATATGGCAGCTATATCAGGTTATGAACCGATTTTGACCAAACTCAGCACAGTTGTTGGAAGTCATAGTAAAATACCTCATGCAAAATTACAGCCAAGTCGGATAAGAGTTGCGCCTTCTAAAAGCTCAAGAAGTCAAGACCCAAGATCGGTTTATATGGCAGCTATATCAGGTTATGAACCGATTTTGACCAAACTCAGCACAGTTGTTGGAAGTCATAATAAAACATCTCATACAAAATTAGAGCCAAATCGGATAAGAGTTGCGCCCTCTAAAAGCTCAAGAAGTCAAGATCCAAGATCGGTGTATATGGCTATATCAAAACATGGACCGATTTGGCCCATTTACAATCCCAACCGACCTACACAAATATGAAGTATTTGTGCTAAATTTCGAGCGGCTAGCTTTGCTCCTTCAAAAGTTAGCGTGCTTTCGACAGACAGACGGACGGACAGACGCACGGATGGACAGACAGACGGACAGACAGATGGACGGACATAGCTAGCTCGACTTAAAATGTCACGTCGATCAAGAATATATATTCTTTATGGGGTCTTAGACGCATATTTCAAGATGTTACAAACAGAATGACGAAATTAGTATACCTATATCCAATGGTGGAGGGTATAAAAAAAACGAGTAAAAGCGCGCTAAGTTCGGCCGCGCCGAATCTTATATACCCTCAACCACAGTAGTTCATAGATCATTTGCCAAGCAAACAAAGGATAATTGATAAGAGTTGCTATGCTACTAAAGCTATATAGGATTATGAACCGATGCAGGCCATACTTGGCTTGGATATTGGAGACCATGGTAGATACCCTTGTGCAAAATTTCAGCCAAATCGGATGAGAATTACGCCCTCTACTGATTCAAGAAGTATAATCGGGAGATGGTTTTATATGGGAGCTACATCAGGTTATGGATCGATTCTGATTCTACTTGCCACGTATGTTAGAAGTCATATAACAGGTCACAAATTTCAGCCAAATCGAATAAGAATTATCACCTGTAGGGCATCAAGAAATATAATCAGGAGATCGATTTATATGGAAGCTACTAGTTGGACAGGCCCGCTCCGCTGCGCCTTCTTTCACTCATTTATTTTGTATGTGGCCTATACTGACACGGTCAGAAAATAAGTCTTGTTTAGGGGTGCTGGTACTTCCTTTCTGATATTTCGCCCCAAAGTGGATATCATATCGGTTTTCTAATTCCAAAAACCTTTCATTTGAGACTTATGTTGCTATGGTCGGTAAATATGTCCAGTATGGAGGTATTTTTGGGGGTAAGGTGGACCCCCATATATCAGATTCGTGCTCCAGTCTCAAATACCTCTAATTTAAGCCCCATATTATCATTAAAAAAAATTAATAAGTTTAAATTTCCATTTGGCGGACCTTGGAGGGGGCTCGGCCCCATATCCCACCCTAAATAAGGTTACCAAATTTCTGTTTTTCAAATGTGGCGTTTTTGAAATTAGCGTAAGGGGAGGGTCCGCCCATTAATGTTTGGATGTTAGATCTGTTTCATTCTCTTGTGGATAAGTGGATATCCGATTCATATTCTACTCCCAAAAACCGCATTTGAGCTACATATAGCTATGGTTGGTATATATGTGTGGTTTAGGGGGAGTTTATGAGGTGAGGCGTCCCTAGCACTTGGCCATAAAACAGTGTCAGATTTGAGCCCTTTTTTGCCATGTTCTACAAATATGTCCAGTGTCGGGTGGGGCGGCCACCCATGTACTAAACCCTGAAAACATATCAGCATCGTGCTCTGCTCTCAAATTTCTTTTATTTGAGCCATTTACGGAGTGAGACGACCACCAAACACTTGGCATCCAAATTGGATATCAAATTCCTTTTCTACTATCGAATACCAATTATTTATTGCCATAGTAGGCAAACATTGCCGGTTTGAAGGAAGTTAAGTTAAGGTGACAGTCATGAAATAATATCAGCATCATGCTAGAGCACGATTTTGTTCGAGTTCCATATTGCCAAGTATTTTGCAACGCTAAGAAGGAGACGTGGTAGACCCATTCATAAGTATACCGATCAACTCAGAAATCGTTCAGAATTCCTTCCGAACTGGTGGAAGAAAAATTAAAAAAAAACAACTAAAAGCGTGCTAAGTTCGGCCGGGCCGAATCTTACATACCCTCCACCATGGATCGCATTTGCCGAGTTCTTCTCCCGGCATCTCTTCTTAGGCAAAAAATGATATAAGAAAAGATTTGCTCTGCTATTATTATATTATTACATGTTGGAGACCTGTGTAAAATGTCAGCCAATTCGAATAAGAATTGCGAGAGATCGATTTATATGGGAGCTGTGTCCGGCTATAGACCGATTCAGATCATAATAAATACGTATGTTGATGGCCATGAGAGGATTCGTAGTACATAATTTCAGGCAAATCGGATAATAATTGCGACCTCTAGAGGCTCAAAAAGTCTAGATCCCAAATCGGTTTATATGTCAGCTATATCAGGTTATGGACCGATTTGAACCATACTTGGCTAGGTTGTTGGATATCATAACAAAACACGTCGTGCAAAATTTCATTCCAATCGGATAAGAATTGCGTACTCTAGAGGCTCAAGAAGTTAAGACCCAAGATCGGTTTATATGGCAGCTATATCAAAACATGGACCGATATGGCCCATTTACAATACCAACCGACCTTCACTAATAAAACTATATTTGTGCACAATTTCAAGCGGCTAGCTTTACTCTTTCGGAAGTTAGCGTGCTTTCTTCAGACAGACGGACGGACGTACGGAGAGACAGACGGATATGGATAGATCGACATAAAATGTCGCGACGATCAAGAATATAAATACTTTATGGGGTCTCAGACGAATATTTCGAGTAGTTACAAACAGAATGACGAAATTAGTATACCCCCCATCTTATGGTGGAGGGTATAAAAACATACGAAAAGGCAGTCAGAAATCGTTCAGAATTCTTTCAGAACTATTAGAACAAAAATTCGTTCAGACAAACAGTGCAGAAATCGATCAGAATGCTTTCCGAACTGGCGGAAGAAAAATCCCATAAGAGAAGGCGGTCAGAAATCGCACAGAATTCTTTCAGAACTGTCGGAACGAAAATTCACTCAGAATTTCGAACAGAATTCGGTATGATCTTGTCGGAAGACTTTGTTCAGATTTGTCTGACATCAGATATGTGGTTTGCTGGGTTTGCCATCGTCGCCATACAGCTCGTGGTTCATACTCGTGGTTTTACGAAGAATTTTTCTCTCAAATACTCCAAGCACTGGCTCATCTGCTGTCCCAAGTACCCGGAGGCGGCACGCTGATAATTTGTATGCATCAGCTTGTCTGCGCAATTTTTCTAAAAGAACACATACCCGATGATTGGAACCTCAGCATACTATGTCCCGAACACAGGAAAGGAGACAAGACGGAATGTGCCAACTACAGAGGAATACGTATCCTCCCCATCGCATACAAGATAGTCTCGAGCGTACTGTGTGGAAGATTAAAACCTAAAGTCAATGAGATAATTGGGCCAAATCGTACTATAATTAGTCATAGCTGCCATATAGACCTTTCTGGTGATTTAGGGTTTTAAGCCCGCAAATGCCGCATTTTTGGTCCGATTTTTCTGAAATTTAAACATAAAGTTGTATTAGTGTCACCGATATTCATACAGAATATGACCCTTATCGGTATTTGCATATAGCTGCCATATAGACCGATATGCCGGTTTAGGGTCTTAAGCCTGTAAAAGGCGCATTTATTATCCAATTTCGATGAAATTGGAAACAGTCAGTTGTTTTAGGCCTCTCGACAACTGTGTCACAATTGTTTAAGTCGGACCCTATTAAGATATTGCTGTCATATAGACAAATCTGCTATTTTACGGTCTCAAGTAAGTAGTTTTAGGCCACCCTCTATCCGATCCAAATATGGTAAAGATAAGACTAATATTTAGATATAGCTATCATATAGACCGATGTGTCGATTGAATTTCGAAATACAAAATTCAACAGTGACTTATATCTATTAGCCCACTCAATATCCGTGTCGAATTTGGGTGCATAAGCTATCCAATTTTCACCGGATTGTGCCGAAAGGGGGTTTTCACATATACCCGAGGTGGTGGGTATCCAAAGTTCGGCCCGGCCGAACTTAATGTCTTTTAACTTGTTCGTTTTAACTTATTTCTTGTTTGTCTTGAAATTCCAAGCCCATTTAGCCATGTTCGTCCGTCTGTCGAAGCAAGTTAACTTTCGAACAAGTGAAACTAGGCTCTTGAAATGTTGCGCAAATACTTATAATTAGTGCAAGCCGGTTAGGACTATAAACGATCCAAATCGATCAATGCTAAGATCTATTAGATCTTATCTTATATATAACATGAATTTGTGTTTGTTTGTTTGTTTAGTATAGTCTCAAAAACGGCTGAACCGATTACCTTGAAATTTTCACAGATTGTGTAGATTGGTCTGGAAGGAAACATAGACTATATATTTTTTTTGATTTCGAAGGGGGGCGGACCCTTCCCCTTACCTCAAAAGTACTACCCAAAAAAGAAGTGAACCGATCGGGACAATATGGTACTCAAATGAAAGTTATTACGAATTTCATATTAAAAATTGGGTTGACGTAACTGGGGGGCCGCTCCCCAAAAACCCCTTAAATATGTTTTTTGGACGACTATGACAATATGGGACTCAAATGAAAGGTATTCGGGAGTAGATTGCGAATGTGGTCAAGAAGGAGAAATAGGCTGTATAATTTGTTGCTTTCGAAAGGGGGCGGACCCTCTCCAGTTACCCAAAAATTCCTCCCAAAATCAAAAGTGGACCGATCGGGACAATATGGGTATCAAATAAAAGGTATTGGAAAAGGGAGTACGAAAATGGTTTTCAAATTTGGGCCTAAATACTTGTTGGGACACCCAACTCCAAAATTTCCCCAAACAGAAGTTGATATCCACATTTGAGCCGAAATGTCTGAGTGCCATCCCACCCCTAAAAAATACTTCTCATTACCCTAATTTTTAAAAACACCAGATCTCGGAGATTGGTAATGCGATTCGTTCGATTTTTTTTTTTTGCACTCTCACAGTCAAAACAAAACATCGTTTCTATTGTTGGGTGCCTCGGGGGCCGTCCAAAACCCGTCAAATGGGTATATACATCAATCACGACAATATAGAGCTCATACGGAAGATGCTTGAGAGAAAAAAAAAGACGAATTTGATATCCAATTGAAGAGTCATGTGTTTGGGGAACTGAAAACACCTCCCTATTATATATTTGATGTTTAAATTGATTGATTTTTGGGAAAATGTATGCTCATTTTTGGGACAAAGTCCCTGGGATCCACCCCACCCTCAAACAGAATTTATTTACCACTCATGCCACTATGGGGTTCATATCAAATTTATTTGAAAGTAGAGCTCCTTGCATTATAGGGATCATATAAAATATATTTGAAAATAGAGCACGAACCGTATAATTACATTAAGGGCCAAGTGTCTCTCTTAAACGGAAATATTTACCAATAGGATAATATACAGAAAGGTATTTAGGAGTGGTGTAAAAATTTACCCAGGAACCGAGAAGGCGAACACTTCTCACACATCAATGAAAGCTTTCCGATTGATGTTTAAACACAATGATAAGGGTTTTTTTTATAGCCGAGTCCGAAAGGCGTGCCGCAACATCTCTTTGGGGAGCATTTTTTACATGGCATATTTTGCCAGCATTAAGAAGGGACCACCACAGCTTTAAATTTTGTCCGATGTCATCGCCAGGATTTTAACCCAGGCGTTCAGCGTTATAAGCGGACATTGGCTACAGTGGCATGAATACGATATACGCATTCAGGGCGAGGTGTCCCAACCCTAAAAAGATATTAGACAGTTAAAGAAGACGCAGCGGAGCGGGCCCGGTTCGGCTAGTCTCCCATATAAACTTATCTGTCGATTATAACTCGTGATGCTCTAAGGGACGCAATTCTAATCCGATTTGGCTGCAATTTTGCCCTTGATAGCTTGTTTTGACTTCCAACAACTGTGTCAAGTATTGTTCAAATCTGGACATTACATGCCATAGCTGCCATATAAACCGATCTCCCGATTTAACTTCTGGAGCCTCTAGGAGCCGCAATTTTTATCCGAATTTTTGATTTGATTTGACCACCCAACAATTGTGCGAAGTATGGAACAAATCGGCCTATTACTTTATACAGCTCTTATTTAAACCACTCGTTATTTGACTTCTTGAGCCTCTCCAGTGCGCAAATATTACCCGATTAGGTTGAAATTTTTCTTGTAGAACTTTGTTTCGATTTCCAAAATACATGTTACGTATGATCAAAATCGGTTTATAACTTGATAAAGCGCCTATATAAACCGATCGCCTGATTTGATTTTTTGAGCTTCTAGTGGACGTACGTAATAATCATCAGATTTGGCGGAAATTTTGAAAGTGCTATTTTTTTTCCATAACTCGATAGAACTCCAATATATTTGAAAAAGTTATTCAAAGAACTTATGCCATACTATCAATGGTAGAGGATATATAACATTCGGGCTGGCCTTTTTCCTACGGAATACACTTTTCAGCTTATTCTATTTTCCTGATATCTCCCCATTGTTAGGCTGCAGCACACCATTCGAACTCGGCTTTAAAAAGGAGATTTCTTAAGATGGAGCCTAATATTAATAACAGCTAGCATTCCCCTCATAAAGTTACCCATCGCCGTAATGACTTTTCTTCGCTGAATGTACTTTCTTAGAATATTATGTCATATATTTTCTTCACGTTAGAACATTGTCTTCTTTATTCAACCCTTTAATGCATATTTATGATTATTTTTTAAAACATATGGGACCCACATATGTTACTCAAATATTTTGTATGCAAAAAAAACGCAGAAATAAACATTATTGGAGTCAGTCTATTTAAAAGATAACATCAACGAGATTCCTGCCTCTTTTATCCAGGCTTTTTATTGACTATATATTGGGTTGCCCAAAAAGTAATTGCGGATTTTTTAAAAGAAAGTAAATGCATTTTTAATAAGACTTAGAATGCACTTTAATCAAATATAATTTTTTTACACTATTTTTCTAAAGCAAGCTAAAAGTAACAGCTGATAACTGACAGAAGAAAGAATGCAATTACAGAGTCACAAGCTGTGAAAAAATTTGTCAACGCCGACTATATGAAAAATCCGCAATTACTTTTTGGACAACCCAATACATACATATGTATTTCGTTTACACTCACTTTTTTCCCGCTTTAATGTGTGCTTAAATTACATTTTTAAAAAATATATTGACATATGCGTGTTATAACATTTGTTGTTTGAAGCACCATCATCACCAGCATAACCGCAGGGCTAAGGCAAAACATCAGGCAGGACATCGTTGAGCAGAGCAAACACTCCATTATAACCGGCCAAAGTCCCAAAGCAGTTAGCTGGTTTTGTTAATGTGTCGTGTCATCGGGTTTACTGGGATTAGGCTTGGGGTCGAGTCACAGGACTGGGACATACAAAATAGCATCGTTTAATGTTGTATTGACAGAAAACAACAAAAAAAGCAAACAAACAGAGGAAGTGATGAAAAAAGAAAGTTCGACAAAGTCGATATTGGGGTACCCTATTTACTCCGGGGTTTTATTTATTTATCAGGTGGATCAGGGACTAGTTAAAATTTCCATTAACATTAATGTATTTAAATATGGATACATAGGACCATACCTCTTCTGAAGGTCACAACCATGAAACTAAGAAATATTCTTGGAAGATAATGATAAAAGAACAATAAAGCAGCAGTAGCCGATAGCTTGCCTGATGAACTATCGTAAATATATTTTGAAGTATTACAATCGACAATTGGCATAAATATTTTCTCGGAGAAACATTATTTCCATGGAGATCGTATTTCTGAACACAAAAATTGCGCTCGAATGCCGTAGTTCTCTCAACGAGATGGCTGAACAGTTCAAAATGCACCTGTTCTGGGTGCCGGACCACTGAGATAACTCAGGGACGAGCTTTCGAGACTAGGAACTATCTTATACATTCCAGGGAAACTGGAATCTGTGAGTATGCCCTTAGCGACATGTAAGCTAAGTTTTCAAGATCGAGGCCGAAGGGCAACGAATGATATATGGCCACACAGAGGGGGCTGTTAGCATTCCAAAACTACGTTGCCTAATCTAGACTTGGAGAGTTTTGCCGCTTTCCTGTCATTGGCTAGAACAAATGTCTCAGTCATTGTGTCCGTCATGACAGGTGATTGTCTAATCGGAAAATATGCTGACAGACTGAAGGTTGCCAGCAACGACTTTTGCAGAAGCTGTGAGGACATCGAAGAAGAAGAGACTATAGAACACCCTATGTGTGTGTGTTCCGCACTAGCAGTCAGAAGGAGTTCCACTTTTCATTCTCATTTCTTTGAAAACCTGGCTGATTTAGCGGATGTGAACATACGTAAGTTGTTGGGCTTTTTTAAGCGATCTGTATGTGGAACCATACCAGGAGGCAACTTCATTCTTCTGTTTCTTTGATATCACAATGGACGATAATGTCTAAGTGAATCTGATGGCAGACTGCCACTTAAACCTAACTTAACCTATTACAATCCATTATTCCATCTGGGACTTGAACAAAAACCCCTTCCTATACCGAATTCGTAGTTAGGATACAATGAAACTGGCATTTCTTTCACCCTCTTCCTAGAATGCTGGTACATTGTATAAGACTGCGGGAAACCTAAGACATGCAGTATTTCTACAGAACTATATACTAACCTTTAACCCCAATTAATCTTCCATGAAAACAAGTGAAAAGGCGTTGAGTTCGGCCGGGCCGAACTTTGGATGCCCACCACCTCGAGTATATATGTAAACCACCTTTCGTCATAATCCGGTGAAAAATACATAATTTATGACCCCATATTGGTCTGTTGGGTAGCTACATCCAAATATAGACCGATCTGAACCATATACGACACGGATGTCGAAAAGCCTAACACTACTCACTGTCCCAATGGTGAGGTCAGATTAGGTTAGGTTAGGTTGAAAAGAGGGTTCAGATATTAGTTCGCCCCTTGCCACTATGGACATACACCTAAGCCAGTAATCATCTTGGGTTCCGTCAATCCAAGACTGTGCTGATGGCAACAGTGCCTCGGACTCGACTTCAAGGTTCATGTCTGGTATCCGATCGGAAACCTCTTGCCTTCCTTCCAGTTATCCTATCGTCGCCTCGATTATATCGCGATGGTATAAGCTACTCCCATTCTCAATCTATTGTCCCATCACCTTAAGTCTGGTAATATCAGTGGCTTCCTCACACTCAATCTGTATTTCAATGGGTCGGATATCTAGAATAGTCTCCAGTGCCCTAGTGAGCGTGGTCCTCATCGCTCCGCCTATGCCAAGACAACATGTTCTCTGAACCTGTTGTATGGTCCTTATATTGCACTTTTTCTGCATAGCTTTCCACCAAACTACTGAGGTGTAAGTAAGTACTGGTCTAATCACGGGTTGTCGAAGGGCAAAATTTTGGCGACATCGGACAATTAAAGCGCCTTTTATGGGTCCAAAACCATAAATAGAGAGATCGGTCTATATGGCAACTGGACCGATCTGAGCCAAATTGCAGAAGGATGCCGAAAGGCCTAACACAACTCACTGTCCCAAAATTTCAGCAAAATCGGATAATGAATGTGGCTTTTTTGGGCCTAAGACCCTTAATCGACAGATCGGTCTTTATGGGGACTATGTCAAGATATAGTCCGATATAGCCCATCTTCGAACTTAACTTGCTTATGGATAAAAAAAGAACCTGTGCAAAGTTTTAGCTCAATATCTCTATTTTTAAAGACTGTGGCGTGAATTCAACAGACAGACGGTCAGACGAACTGACATGGCTAGATCGTCTTAGATTTTTACGTCGATCAAGAATATATCTTCTTCTTATATATAGAAATAAATTTGTTTTTGTTATAGGTTTGTTTGTTTGTGTGTTCCTTATACACTCAGACACGGCTGAACCGATTTTCTTGAAATTTTCACTGATGATGTATAATGGTCCCGTGTTTAAAATAGGGTACTAAATTTTTTGATACCTGAAGGGGGAGCGGACCCTTCCCCTTACCCTAATTTTCAGCAACGCCAGATCTCGGAGATAGGTGGTGCGAAATGTTGTGTTATCTCTAATAGTAACCTACAAGCAAAAATTTGGTATCCAAATTTCGGATGGGGTACCTAGGGTGGGTGCCACACCCGAAAACCTACCAAACATATATTTAGACCAATCACGACAATATAGGACTCAAATGAAAGTATTTAGGATAAGAAAACGTATCTAATATCCAATTGTCGGACCAAGTGCTAGGGGGACCACCTCAAGCCACAAAACACCCCTAAATCGGACATATTTACCTACCATAGCAATTTGGGATTCAAATTAAAGGTATTTGCGATTAGAATACGAATCTGATATCCAAATGTGGGACCACTTTCTGGGGACCCACCCCTTTCCCAAAACACCCCCCAAGCAGGACTATCCAAATGTGGGACCAAGTGTTTGAGGGCCCGCCCATCCCCGAGAACATGGGGCTCAAATGAACGGTCTTTGGAAGTAAAGCACGAATCTGATATCAATATTCGGGAAAAGTGTCTGTAGGGCCATCCCACCCCCATAACACCACCCAAATAGGAAGTATTTGCTGACCATTGCAATATGAGGCTCAAAAAATAGGTATTTTAGAGTATAACACTAATCTGATATATATTTTCAAAGCCAAGTCACTGAGTGGCCGCCCCATCCCCCAAACCGGTCATGTTTGCCGTCTATGGAAAATGGAGCTCAAACGAAGGGTATTTGGGAGTAGACCATGAATCTGACATCAACATTCAGGACCAACTGTCTAGGGGACATCCCACCACCATAACAACCTCCAAGTAGGACGTATTTGCTCACCAAGACAATTTGGGTCTTTAAGACTGTGGAGCTCGTTATTCATCAAGACAATTTCGTTCTTCATGACTGTGGAGCTCGTTATTCATAGTTTTTAGGGCCCAAACCCCATACCGGACATATTTGCTGGCTTTTTCAATAAGGGGTTTAAGTGAATGTTATTTGAGATTAGAAAACGAATTTGACATCCAATATTAAGGCCATTAGCAATATGGGGTTCAAATATATGAGAATGGAGCACTTTGTTGATATATTTTCAGGGCTTAGTGATGGGGGGATCATCCCACCCCCCAAAACACCACTAAATCGGGTATATTTACCGACCATATCAATGTGGGGCTTAAATGAAAGGTACTGGAGGGCAGAGCAAGAATTGATACTAACTTTCGGGACCAATTTTCTGGGGGTCTACCCATTTCCCAAAATAACAGCTATTTTTTACTGACTATCGCAATATGGGGCTCAAAGAAAGGCATTAGGGAGTAGAATACGAATTTGATATCCAAATGTAGGACCATGTATTTAGGGCATCAACCCTTCCCCAAAACACCCCCCAAAGGGTAAAAATTTTTCGACCATACCAATATGTGGCTCAAATGAAAGGTATTTGAGATTAGAAAACGAATTTGGTAACCAATTTTGGGACCATGTGGTTGGGGGGACGCCTCATCCGTGGGGTTTAAATAAATGGTACTTGAGAGAAGAGCACGAAGCTGATATTTATCAGGGCCAAGTGTCTGGGAGACCGCCTCACCCCCGAAAACACCCCTAAATCATACATCAAGAGAATATCGGACTGAAATAAAGTATTTTAGGAATGGAGTACACCTTAAATACAAACTTAAATTCGTAGACCAATAGAGATCATATGGAATTCATATACTGACACTTATATTGTTAAACTGTTTGTCAAGCGATATACTATTTTCGTAGCATGGTATTTCACTAAAAGCTCTTTAATTATCGAAAATAAATATTCCAAGGAAAATTTTGTTCCATATAAAGTAAAAGAGGGCGCAGCGGAGCGGGCCCGTTACAGCTAGTACAAGAATTAATACTTTATAGGGTCGGAAATGGATATTTCCATGTTTGCAAACGGAATGACAGTATGAATTTACCCGCATCTTTCGGTGGTGGATATAACAAAAGTTAAACTAAATTATACAAGTGTAGGGTACAAAACTCCCATTCCAAGCTTCCATGTTGTCTCTGCAAAAGTGCCACATAAAAAGGGATAGAAAAAACGATATGTAATATATTATGTCTCATGGATATAAATTTAATATATAGCCAACCACCCTTTTTGACAAAAACAAAAAAAAATACCAACAACATGTATGTTTATAAATGCATGCATATAAAATTCAACAATTTAATGTCATCATTATAACTGAAGCTTTATTTTTGTGCAATTTTTAATGGTGATTGCGTTAGATAAACCTCCCACTTGTACTTTTTTGCTTCTACTCTCCAAATTCTGGCCAATTTTAACACCGCATGAATACTCTTAGCTAATAATGGCCATTATTTAATATTGTTATATTTTGTCATATATTTTTTTATCTGAAAGTGGAAATTTTTATTAATTATTTGTTTCAGTGGAGCATTTTGTTGTTTACAACAAGAACAAAAGTTAACTCAATCATATTAAAGTTTTATAGCTATAAATTGCTTAACTTTATTGATGTCGTATTTTGTTGTTTGTTTTTTCAGCTTCCCTGGAGGGTGCTTCCAAACGATTTTTCACAGATTTTTTACAAGACTTACCCACACCCGGTACCGGTGGACCAACATTTGACACAACGGTGCCGTCAAACATAACAGGTCTAGTGGGTAAAACTGTAAAGCTGACATGTCGTGTGAAAAATCTAGGCAACAGAACGGTAAGTTAAAAAATTATTTTGCTTATAAAATTTTTTTTATATTTAATGTGAACAATATATATTTTTTTTTTTAAATATACATTATTATATCAATTAAAAAGGTGATGGGCATTGACTTTTTAGCAAGTACTTTTGCTTTTGTGACTTAAAAAAAAATTCTATTTTGGGTGCTCATAAAAGAATACATTTTCCCTTTTGAATATAGCACAGATGATGCTACCTTTAAACAGAAATATAGACAGGGCTTAAAATGGCTGCGTGTGTCTTAAGCAAACGCCTTAGTTTCTTCGGTATTTAAAAACTAGGGATATTACAAAGGGAAATAGTTGAGCTAAAATCTAGCCAGATTGCACTTTTGTGTTGATCTGTTTCTCGGTGAGGTTTGTTAAAGAGAGGGTGCGGATATTATTACGCCCCATGCCTCCATTAAAATCCACCCATGCCAGTAATCAGCTTGTCTTTGGGAAATTGTTATCAACATTTTTTCATTTGAGAGAAAATGTCAAAATTTTGTCCTTAGAGTACATTTTTAAGAAATTTTAAATTGTGGTCGGCTAGTTGAAGATTTAATAGGTTTTTTTTTGGAACATTTTGGTCGAAAATTATCTTCTGTTTATCTGATATCTCTGCGAAAGACTTACTTCCATTTTTTCTTTACCCAAGCCTTAAAAAAGTACGCACAATAATGTCAACGCTTATTTTGAACGATAGCTATGTTTGTGCGCGTGTCTCATCTATTCAGTTGCGATCCATGTGAGCCTCGTGAGTATTGCTCAAAATGTAAAATACGACGAGCAATTATTTTATGCTCAATAGCAAAACACTTAGTTGCTCAATGAATGATAAAATGGCATTTCATGTTTTGGTGGTTCAGAGTCGTAGGCTTCAACAACGATGGCTGGTATAAGGTGTAACCCAAGCCATGAAAAAGCACACACAATAATGTCAACGCTTATTTTGAACGATAGCTGTGTTTGTGCGCGTGTGTCATCTATTCAGTTGCGATCCAATGTAAATGTATTGCTCAAAATGTAAAATACGACGAGCAATCATTTTATGCTCAATAGCAAAACACTTAGTTGCTCAACGAATCATAAATGGGCATTTCATGTTTTGGTGGTTCAGAGTCGTAAGCTTCAACAACGATGGCTAGTATAAGGTGTAACCCAAGCCATAAAAAAGCACGCACAATAATGTCAACGCTTACTTTGAACGATAGCATTGTTTGTGCGCGTGTCTCATCTATTCAGTTGCGATCCATGTGAGCCTCGTGAGTATTGCTCAAAATGTAAAATACGACGAGCAATCATTTTATGCTCAATAGCAAAATACTTAGTTGCTCAACGAATCATAAAATGGCATTTCATGTTTTGGTGGTTCAGAGTCGTAGGCTTCAACAACGATGGCTGGTATAAGGTGTGAGCGCGTCATTTACTTCATGTCTAATGTGTGCACTCATTTTAAAGTGGCTTGCTGATATTCGCTGGTGGTAATCTGCTAATGTTGGCGACATTTGTGAGTTACTTTGTCATTCATAGAAGCCATATAAAAAGCTTGCTGTTTCGACTCAGTTATAAAAGATGGTCGCTTATCATTGACAGGTGAGAAGTTTTCTCATAAAGTTCCTTAACAAAATATTCGCCAGCGAAGCAGCCCGGATGACTATATCATTTAGAGTCACTAAGGATTCGCTCAAGTCTTATTTCCCCCAATTTTTTCTATGCAGATATATTTTGCGAGAACCAATGATTTTATATTTAAAATTTTCAAAGGCATGGTTTTTATACCCTCCACCATAGGATTGGGGATACACTAATTTCATCATTCTGTTTGTAACTCCTTGAAAAATTCGTCTAAGAGCCCATTAAGTATATAAGGTTTGATCGTCAGAGCATTTTGAGTCGATCTAGCCATGTCCGTCCGCCTATCCTTCCATCTTTCCTTCCGTCTGTCCGCTCGTCTGTCCATCTGTCTGTCGAAAGCACATTGACTTTCGAAGAAGTCAAGCTAACCGCTCCAAATTTTGCACAAATACTTCTAATTAGTGAAGGTCGGGCTATATATATGGGCTATATCAGTCCATGTTTTGTTATAGCCGCCATATAAACCGATCTTAGATCTTGACTTCTTGAGGCACTAGAGGGCGCAATTCTTATTCGATTTGGCTGACATTTTGCATGAAGTGTTTTGTTCTAATTTTCAACAACTGTTTCAAGTATGGTTTAAATTGGTCCATAACGTGATGTAACTGTCATATGAACCGATATGGGGTCTTGACTTCTTGAGCCTCTAGAGGGCGCAATTCTAATCCCACTTGGCTGGAATTTTGCATGAGGTGTTTTCCACACAATTGTGGAGTTCAAATCGGTTTATAACCTGATATAACTGTCATACAAACTGATCTTGAATATTGACTTCCTGAGCCACTAGGGGGTGTATTTGTTATCCGATTTGGCTGAAATTTTGAATGACATATTTTGTTGTGACTTCCAACAGCTGTGCCAAATAACCTGATATCGCTGCCACATAGACCGATAATGGATCTGTATTTTTTGAGCCTCTAGAGGGCGCAATTCTTATCCGATTTGTCTACAATTTTGTACAACAGCATCTCCCATGACCATCAACATACGTGTCAAATATGGTCTGAATCGGTCTATAGCCTAATACAACTCCTCTATAAAACGATCTCCCTATTTTACTTTTTGAGCTCCTAAAGGACGCAATTCTTATTCGAATTGGGTGAAGCTTTATATAATGACATCTACTATGGTCTCCAACATTTGATTCGATTATGGTCCGAACTGGACCATAACTTGATGTAGCTCCAATAGCATAGCAATTATTTTCTTTACCTTTTGTTGACCTTAAAAGAGATACCTGGAAAAGAACTCGACAAATGCGATCCATGGCGGAGAGTATATAAGATTCGGCCCGGCCGAATACCAATTTTAATGGATAACAGATTATATGGGAGTTATATCGAAACCTGTGCCAATTTTAATGACACATATTGGGACATGAAATAGCACATCTCACGCTCTATATTGCAGAGATGTGACCAAAATTATGGATTTTACCGCCTTAAAAATCCATATCGGATGAAATATACACATTGGAGCTATATCTAAATTAGGACTGATTTTGGTGAAATTTTACACACGTATTGGATCATCAATTTAAACGTCTCATGCAAAATCGGACGAAAATTGTGGATTCTACAGCTTTAAAAAGCTATATCTAAATCCGAACCGATTATTATGAAATTTTGCACACATATGAAGACGTCAAATAAAGCACCTCATGAAAAATGTTGTAAAGATCGGACCAAAATTGTGGCTTCTATATCCTTAAAAGGCCAATTCGGATGAAAGATTTATATGGGAGTTATATCTAAATCTGAACCGATTTTTATGAAATTTTGCACATACATTAAGACTTCAAAAAACGACTCCAGCCAAATTTGGTGAAGATCGGACAAACATTGTGGCTACTACATCCTAAATAGTTCAAATCGGATGAAATATATATATGGGAGCTATATCTAAATCTGAACCGATTTTTATGAAATCTTGCACACATATGGAGGCGTCAAATAAAACACCCCGTGTTAAACTTTGTAAAGATCGGTAAAAAATTGTGGCTTCTACAGCCTAAAAACGGCCATATCGGATGAAAAATATATATGGGAGCTATATCTAAATCTGAACCGATTTTTTCAAAATCAATAGCGTTTGTCCTTGGGCCAAAAAAGTGACATGTGCAAAATTTCGTGACAATCGGACAACAAATACGACCTGCACTTTGATTACAAGAATACATGGACTCACAGACGGACAGTCGGACATGGCTAAATCGAATCAGAAAGTGATTCTAAGTCGATCGGTATACATATCAAAGGGTCTGGCTCTTCTCCTTCTTAGCGTTGCAAACAAATGCACAAATCTATAATACCCTGTACCACAGTGGTGGTGTAGGGTATAAATATCAAGAGTTATAAATTCTTGACTATTTAGAAGTACTTGACACAAAATCTGAAGTGCTTGAGACAAAAAGCCGAAAAATACAAATCAGCCAAAAGCCGCATTTATAAAAATGTTTCAAATTGTCCATTTGTATCTTGAAAGCAGTAAAAATCCTTGTTTCGGTGTTTGCAGACACTACTGGGAACCTTTTCAATTTATGAATGAGCAATTTACTTGAAGTCTATCGACATTATATTGAAAGCGGTTGGCAATATAACAAAAAGAGAGAGAGATCGAAACTGAGAAGGAGAGCGAGGTAAGATGCTAGAACCACTCAAACGTTCCTAAATAAATTCCTTGATAAATCTTGGTTAAATTTAGCATGTCTGGCCAAATTGTGAGTATGCCATCATCAACATCAGCAAGGAAAGTTTTTCTTTGTTTTTTTTTTCACTGCTTTCCCTCTCCCCCTATGATTTTCTTGTGCTGATGTGGCAAAAAAGTGTTGCCGGCATTTATTGGTCGGTCAATGTTGTTAAGAAGGATTGATAAGATAATCGTATTACAATGTTGTTAGAGAGCGAAGCATCGGGGGTAGGGATATGGCTATGATATGTGAACACAATTCTAAGCCATGGTTGATGGTAATGCCAAGCTAATATGTGTGCAAAGGATATACACAGAAGGCGAAACAAACAAAATACCAGCTCATGCCAGGATATAAACTTTGGACCTAGAAAAGGGAGGGGGAGGGGGCCTCCATGCCATGCCCAACATCGCGCTTAAACATTTTGCTTTCTTTTTTGCACAAGTACCATTACATGTTTATGCAAAGATAGATGTAGTATCCAAAAAATATATGAAATCTCTTGTTTGAGTAATGGCCTTAGTTTATTTCCACACTAATCATTCATGCAAGTAGATGAGCCTTGCAACTACAATCTCCTGCTTGATGTACAGAACTCTATTTCAGGGAGTATTACCCAAGCAATTGGTGTATTACCTATTTTTGCTCAGCAAACTACGAAATTGAAGTGGATATCCATATTAGGTTACATCCTTGCTTGCTTTCATTCGCATACTCTGCATGATTGGTGTTCATGTCATGACCTGACCATGCTGAATATTGATTCGCAAGTTTTCAACAAAAACTTGTAGTAGTTGTTATTGTTGTTGAAACTTTTTCTTGCGGGTTAGGGCTTGGGGATCGATTTGCTAAACCAAACTTTTCCCATAAATCCAATTCGAATGTTGTTTGTGCGAAGGCAGAGAAGATTTTGTCTAAATTACAGGATTTGGTTCCTTTTTTGTTGCTCTTTCGAATTGAGGAGAAAAGTGGCATCAATATATTCGTTTGGAGGCGAGTGGGGATTAAAGTACAATGTAAATAGTTTGTTGTTAATTTGCCATATCTAAATCATATCTGCTGATGATGAGCCTTAGAATAATCACTATGTTTAAGTTATGGCTAAATTTGTGTGTAGCCTTAGAAAAGGATTTAAGATTGATATAACTAATAAAACTTCATGAATAAGAAGTAAAATGAAGATAAGAGGTTTTGTAAACCAGTAAGGAAAGGCAAAAGTCGTGAGGAGCTGACTATTGAATAATCTACATCTACACCGAGTCTTAGTGCTACTTAATATTGGGTTGCCCAAAAAGTAATTGCGGATTTTTCTGTAATTGCATCCTTTTTCTGTCAGTTATCAGCTGTTACTTTTAGCTTGCTTTAGAAAAAAAGGTTAAAAAAAGTATATTTGATTAAAGTTCATTCTAAGTTTTTTAAAAATGCATTTACTTTCTTTTAAAAAATCCGCAATTACTTTTTGGGCAACCCAATACATCAATGTCGAAATCTTCTCAAATATTAATTTTGCATACCTATTGCAAGATTTTCTTGCAAGCTATATCTAAGTGAAATTTTGCACACGTATTGGGACGTCGAAAAAAACACCCTCCGCTACCGGACCAATACTTTGGCTTCTGCAGACTTAAAAGGCCATAACGGATGAAAAATATATATGGGAGCTATCTCTAAGTCTGTACCAATTTTGATGAAATTTTGCACATGTATTGAGAAATCAATTAAAACACCTCAATTTCATCTCAAAATTTTGTAAAGATCCGACCAAATTTGAAACTACAACAGCCTTCACAGACCATATCTAACGAAAGTTTTGTATGGGAGCTATATCTATATCTGAACCGATTTTTATGAAATTTTGCACACTTTTTATAACGCCAAGGATACGCAAATATCCTGATATTGAGACATCAGGAGGTGCAGTGGCGGAACACTCAATACTACCTAACGGACAGGGGGCCGACGACGAGACAACCACTGACTCTCTCAAGATTGGGAAGACTAGAATAAACAAAGATCATAATACTAAAACACCAGGCAGTGCAGGAGCGATAGACCCAAAACAACCTAACGAGCAAAGACCCGACGACGGAACCATCAACGACTTTCTCGATATTAGAGAGCCTACGATGGATAAAGATCTTACTGCTGAAACATCAGGCAGTGCTCAATACCGTCTAACGTACAGGCAGCTAGTGATGAGACCACATAACCTACTCCCAAAAAGTCCCATTTACTCAAGATTTGGAAGACTAATACGAGTATAGGCAAATATCCTAATATTGGAACATCAGGCAGTGCAGAGACGGTAGACTCAATACAGCCTAACAAACCGAGACCCGATGATGGAATCTTTACCGACTTTCTCAAGATACGGATGACTAGGATAGGCAAAGATCCTAATGTTAAAACATCAGGCAGTGCAGTGACGGGAAACTCATCCAATCCTAAGAAGCTCATCTAATAGAAGACCAATGATTGAAGTCATCCTGATAAACTTCAACCGGAGCGAGACCGCTACTCATGCTCTGATGGAGAAGGGCAACATTCATGTTGCCTTTATTTAGAAGCCATGGATGATCCGGATCAAAGTTTCTGGGCTGAACCATATCTACTACCAATTATTCTATGGCCGAGACCGAGGACCTGCGTCATTATGTCATAAAATTTTAAATTCTATATATTTTCCCAAGAGTTGTCTACATCGGATGCAACAGTGATGAGACAGGGAGACAGTGGAGCATACCTGGCATCCCTTTATCTGCCTTTCGACTCTCCAACACCGCCACCAACGTCGGAGCTGCAACGGTTGGTGAGGAAAGCAAAGCTTGCTATTGATGTAGGTCGTTGGATACTTGCTATTGAAGTAGGTCGTTTGAGATAGCAAATGGCCCATGTCGGTTCAGATTTGGATATAGCTCCCATATAAACCAATCCCTCGATATGACTTCTTGAACCCTTGGAAGCCGCCATTTTTGCCCGATTTGGCCAACATTTTGCAGATAGTTCTGTTACGACTTCGGAGAACTGTGCCACTACGGTCCAAATCGGTCTAGAACCTGCCAAAGGTTGATGGGGAAAGCAAAACTGACAGAAAATTAGCTACTAATAGGGTGCGAAGCAAACTCTCACCACATTTCGTAGGCTAGTTCTAACGGGGCCAAGCCCTGGCTGAATTTTTGAATACTACCGGCTTAATAACACTAAATGTAGGTTACACCGCTACCTTTGTTAACAGGATTCGGAAAATCAAATTGATGATATTTTGGATTGGAGGGTCTCCATGGAGCATTCCTTCTCAGACCATTGCTACATTAGGTATAGAATAGCACTCCCAGCGTCAATAGCTTCCGTAATAAGATGAAAACCAACTGGCCAAACTTCGGAAGACTACTCAGAAGAAGACTTGGGCAAGATAATTTAGATTGTCCAACCATAGAAGAGATTGACAAGAATGTCAAGAGGATTGCGACTACGCTTGTGAATTCTTTCGAAGATAGTTGTCCTTTTCGAGAAAGGAAATTAACCCAAGAAAACCCTGGATGACCGGGGAGATTCGTCACAAAGGGAAAGAAGTCCGGAAACTTAAAACTTCGATGCCAAGACGTACACATTGACGGTTTGCGTTGACATCGAGGGTGTGTTTAACAATGTGGTGGACCGGGTCCTTAGAAATTGGATAAACCATATGCTAAGGAACAGGTGGATAAATTGCGGGTCCCATGACATAAATATAAGGGAGAAAGTGGCATAAGGCACGCCACAGGGGGGCATTTTATCGCCACTCGTATGGGTGACCACCATAAATGCCCTAATACGGGTGCTGGCTGAGGAAGGATTTGAACCCGTCTGCTATGCAGACGATGTTATAATACTTCTTAGGGATAAGAATTCGAACCAACTATACAGAAGGGCCGAGACATAGGACTGGGCTAGACCTAGGGGTCTCAATGTTACCCAGAAAGACAGAAATTTGCTTGGTCACGAGGTAGACGGAGGTCCATTTGAACGCTCCACGTTTCCTCAATAGAACAATTTAGATATCTGACATGGTCAAATACTTAGGAGTGATCGTGGACAGGTAACTGAGTTGGAAGTGTAATATATCGGAGCATACCGAGAAGGCTCACAGATAATGGGCACTATGTAAATGGGCCGTAGGCTCAAAATGGGGCCTGAATCCGAGAACAGTCCACTAACTCTACAGGAGCATGCTTAGACCACTACTTACTTACGCCTCAGTCGTTCGGTGGACTGCGATGGAGAAAAAGTGCAAAGTAAGGATAATACAACATGCTCAGAGATCATGTAGTCTTGGCATAGGTGGAGCGATGAGAACCAAGCCCACTAGGGCACTGGAGACTATTCCAGATATCCGACCTATAGACATACAGATTAAGTGTAAGACAACCACTGCGGCTATGAGACTTAAGGCGATGAGAGAATGGAATGAGGATGGGATCAGCTCATACCATCGCGGTATAATCGTGGTGACGATAAGAAACATGGAAGGAAGGGAAAAGGTTTCCGATCGTATATCTGGGACGACACTTGTGGTCGATTGCGCTGCTTGCAGCAGCACAGTGATGCATTGACGGAACCCTTGCAATGACATCTGGAAGACCATCTTAAACGGATGGATTAAAGCTCGAGGACAGATTGGGCCTGGGGTTCTGCATAGAGAATTCAGGGACTGAAATCTAATTTACACTGTCTGATCTTAATACGGTTCTGCACGTGTGATCCGGGCCATCACAGAATGCGTGAGGCGGTGTGGTGTTAACAACCAGGATGGTAAGATCACGAACAGCCTTGGAATATAGGAAGGAGATTAACGCCTTTACAGAGCATGGCATGATCCACATCGTTCGGGCGCCGGGCCATAGCGGAGGGCCAACCGTAGTTATTACAGTTTGAACATATTTGCTCGAAATACGGATTGTTTAATAACTCATCTGAAAGCATCCGCCGAGGTCCATCAAAATTGGTTCTGAATTGGATATAACTCCCATATTGTACTTATAGAGTAGGTTTAAGGTATTATACAGTTGGTACCGCCCGACTTTTGATTTTCCTTACTGGTTCCTTTTTGCTTATGAGGAGGACATGTTGTATATGCTTTTTAAGTGAAATTTAAACTAGTTATGTTAATTGAAACGGATGCTATATGTACTTCAAAGTAGGCAATTTTTTATAACAAATTGTAAATACCCCTCGATTCCGAAAATTCCAAAGCCGAGATCCCCCAAGTGGGCATATACAATATTTCTTTTACTCCATATGTCCCCTAAACACGTGCAAAAGAATGTTTCATTCTAACAATATTTGTAACCTCCCAATGTAGCCTCTCCCAATGTGCAAAGTATTGCCGGATGACGCATATCACTGACACCAGTTAGGTGAGCTACTCATTATCATAAGTGATTGTGTAATAACTAATGTTGTTGTTATGACGTTGTGTTCTATCTTTCGTCTGCTTGATTCTGTTGAGTCAAGAACCAAGAACTCTACGACTAAGGTGGGGTGTGTCCAGGGATATCTAGGTCTGAGCCAAGTGGGTCTGGCTGCACAGTTAAGCAGGTGTCTTGTGGTCTTAGGTCACACTCGGGACACACATCCTGCATGTTGGCATCAATCCTTGCCCTGTAAGATTTGAGGCGGCTTTATCTGTCGAATGGTAATTGAATGGTTTGCTGGGGGAGTTCAGTTACTTCAAGTATAATGGGTGGCGGTTGTACTCTAAGGACAACATTCACCTGGTAGCTTTTTACCGCATTTGGTAGCGCGTCTGCATGAATGTTGCCTAGACCCGTTTGATATGCCGCTTGATCGAGAGGTTCTCGCTTTTAGAACTGAACCTCTGGCTCTAGGTCATTAAGATCCATCCTAAGGTTTCTAGGTGGTGGATAGCTATCCATAAGATAATTATTTGGATGGCCCCTGCTATTACAGCCCAGAAGGTATTATTTAGACAGCATGTAGATCTTTGTCCCCTAATGAAGGTGGTCCATATGAGAACTGAGAAGACAGCCCGTCGCATTTCGAAGATTTCTGACAGATCGGAATATTGTTATTGTGTTTGATGGTACACAACTCTATTTCCACCATTTTCAATGTAGACACGTTAACTCCTCTAGATTTGACGTATCATGACTAGAGATGGCCGATGGGTAAATACCCAAAAGGTATTTACCCGGTTAATTGGGTACATACAGGGGTATATACCCCTTTATACCCAAAAGCTGGGTATTTATAATTTTGCAGATAACTTGGACATAAACATATTTTCCCAACAATTTTTGTTGATTTCGTATTCTTTGTGTATAGACCTGATCTTCTAATCTCATAAAATCGGATTTTAGTTATATATAACCGCTATATAGACCGATCTCCAGACTTAAAGTCTTGAGGGAATAAATTGGTCATTTTTCATCAGATTTCGTGAAGTGTGGTTCAGATCGGAGTATATTTCGATATCTCTGCCCTATAGACCGATCGCCCGATCTCCCGATTTAGGGTATTGAGGCCATAAATGATCCATTGATTGTACGAATTCGATAAACTTTGGCACAGTGTATTCTGGTAGACCTCTACACATTCGTGTCAAATGTGTTCCAGATCGGACAATATTTGGATATAGCTGTCATATAGACCGATCTCTCGATATAGTGTAATGAGCCTATAAAAGGAGCATTTTTATACCCTCCACCATAGGATGGGGGTATACTAGTTTCGTCATTCTGTTTGTAACACCTCGAAATATGCGTCCGTGACCCCATAAAGTATATATATTCTTGATCGTCGCGACATTTTATGTCGATCTAGCCATGTCCGTCCGTCCGTCTGTCTGTCGAAAGCAAGCTAACTTCCGAAGGAATAAAGCTAGCCGCTTGAAATTTTGCACAAATACTTTTTATTAGTGTAGGTCGGTTGGTATTGTAAATGGGCCATATCGGTCCATGTTTTGATATAGCTGCCATATAAACCGATCTTGGGTCTTGACTTCTTGATCCTCTAGAGTACGCAATTCTTATCCGATTAGAATGAAATTTTGCACGATGTGTTTTGTTATGATATCCATAAACTGTGCCAAGTATGGTTCGAATCGGTCCATAACCTGATATAGCTGCCATATAAACCGATCTTGGGTCTTGACTTCTTGAGCCTCTACAGTGCGCAGTTCTTATCCGATTGGAATGAAATTTTGCTCGACATGTTTTGTTATGATATCCAACAATTGTGCCATGTATGGTTCGAATCGGTCGATAACCTGATATAGCTGCCATATAAACCGATCTTGGGTCTTGACTTCTTGAGCCTTTAGGGGGCGCAGTTCTCATCCGATTGGATTGAAATTTTGCAAGACGTGTTTTATTATGATATCCAACAACTGTGCCAAGTATGGTTCAAATCGGTCCATAACCTGATATAGCTGTCATATAAACCGATCTTGCGCCTTGACTTCTTAAACCTCTAGAGGGCGCAATTCTTATCCGATTTGAATGAATTTTTGCACGAAGTATTTTGTTATAATACCCAACAACTATGCCATGGTTATGGTTCAAATTGGTTCATAACCTGATATATTATGCTGTTCATAACCTGATATAATAGCTGTCATATAAACCGATTTGGGATCTTGACTTCTTGAGCCTCTAGAGGTCGCAATTATTATCCGATTTGCCTGAAATTTTGTACGACGGATTCTATCACTACCATCAACATACGTGTTTATTATGGTCTGAATCGGTCAATAGCCCGATACAGCTCCCATATAAATCGATATCTCTATTTTACTTCTTGAGCCCCCAAAGAGCGTAATTCCTATTCGAATTGGCTGACATTTTACACAGGTCTCCAACATATAATTTAATTGTGGTCCAAACCGGACCATATCTTGATATCGCTCTTATAGCAAATCTTTTCTTATATCCTTTTTTGCCTGAGAAGAGATGCCGGGAAAAGAACTCGACAAAATCGATCCATGGTGGAGGGTATATAAGATTCGGCCCGGCCGAACTTAGCACGCTTTTACTTGTTCATCCTATTTCGATGAAATTTGGCACAGCGAGTTCTGGTGCCCCTCTAAACCTTTTTGTTGAATATCTTCAAGAGGAGAGCATATTTGGATATAGCTGTCATATAGACCGATCTCCCGAACTGGAGTATTAAGCTCATAAAAGGAGCATTTTTCATTCGATTTTGATGAAATTTGGAACAATGCATTTGACGCATGAATTACCAGTTAGTCTTTAGAAGTCGGAGCCGTTAGAAACAGTGTCTTACACTCGTCCCCAAGCTTCGTATTAAACTCGAATTCCATGGCTTGCTCCTATCTTCCATCCAACTTCAAATTGCTTTAAGACTAGCAGGTACTTTGGCTCAACATCTATGATTTTTTCGTATTTCATATTAATTTCCGCCAAAATATTAAAGTCTCTTCAATTTGGTTAAATTTAAATATTTCAGTTTTATTTTCCGTTTCTTAAATTATTCAATTTCACAGTGAAACTTTCAATAATGAACACCAACTACAAAATCCATCCGCCCACGGTAGTTTGAAACTACGCCGGAATCTTTTTCATAGTTTCAACATGGAATTTTAATTTGTGCAGACAAACTGACTATGATAGCAAAGTTTTCCCAACAATGTTTTCCGAGGACAAAGTCCCATCATGAAAAAAGGCGAAAAAAAGAACAAAATCGTAGTAAAGGATACAGGCCAAGTGACATATTTTTACAAATAATTTATACAGTATTTTAACGCTGATGTTCAGAATCAGCAGAGAGATAGGCGATACACGGAAAGAAAAAATATGGCTTTTAATATGCATAGCGTTAGAAACTGCTTAAAATACCATGAAAATTCTAGAATTCCGTGGATACGAAAATTTATGTTTAAAAGAAGAAAAGAGCAATATAAGAATTCATATATTGGTTAATTCGATGTGCCTGGGAACAGATAGTTTGATATTACTTCAGCTACGCCTGGGTGGTCAAATTTTTCAGAGTGTACTCGGTCTGTTTATCCCATGCCTAGCCAGCATGAGAAAACTTGTTACCCAATATGCGGGCTAAGTGCAAAAGTTTTTTTTTTCCCAATTGTTTTTGCCCAAGCATAGAGTACAAGTTATAAAAAGAAGAAGAAGAAGAAAAAACAAAAATAACGGATATTCCGTTTTTGAAAAAGTTCATTTGAATGTGGAAGTTAATCGTTAAGCGGCGAAAACGGATGAGATTATTTGAATAATTCCATTATTTTCCACTCGAATGCTTGTTGACACACTAATGATGATAAAGTGTCACTTGGTAGGTTAATGAATTTCTCCAACTATGGCAAAGTACGAGTATTCAGCAAATGATGACAGAAATGCTGATTACAACAAAAAATTACAATCCTCTTTTGGGTGTGTTGCTTGAGTCCTGTTTGGGTGGGGCGGGGGAAGTAGCCGCCGAATGGTTATCCAAGGGTTGAAAACACCACAAAAAACAAAAAAGAACACCACAAAAAAGCAAATGGGCAAAACAAAAATGAAGACCATTAAAAATGTTTATCGTGAGAAAAAATCTTCAAATTAATGGATTATTATTGTCCTCCTCCATCTTCGGTGGGACATTTTATAGCACACAAGTCACAAAGGCGACCTTTGTGTGGCTTTTTTGTCAATGGATTGTTATTTTATTTGTTGTCATTTTAACAGGTTGCTCTAAATGATGAATAAGCCAAACAAAAACGAATGTTTCCCCTTCAATGGGATACTTGAGCATGAAAACTGTTTATAGAGACTGGTAGAGAGAGGAGGGGGAGTTAACCCTTTGAATTTCATGTTTACAATACATCAATCATAATCATCGTTAAAATTCGCCGAAATGAAAACTCATAATCATTCATTTTATAGCCATGAAACGAAGGAAGTATTGTCAAATAATGGCGTTTCTTATACGCTTTCAACTCTTCAAGGTCGTACATTTAATTTAATGGATATTTTAACTCATTCCCATGAAAATATGATGGATTTTTATTAAATGCAAAATGTGAGAGTGAGAAATAAACCACACCAACCACAGTATCTTTCCATTATTACATTTAGAGGATATTTTAACAATTCTTGGCTAAGAAATTATAGATTTGGCAAATGGTTGAAGAGCAGGCTGGAATATTAATAGGAAAATCTAAGCAATTTACCTCTATTGTTCTAATATTGAACTCCTTAGCACAAAGTAAGTACTCAGCAGTAGAAAAGTATAAAGTGATGGTCTGGCGTAGAAAATATTCTCAAAAACAACATTTAAAAGCCTTGTACAAAATTACATAAGCCTCGCAGCGAAATTTTGGTTGCTACAACGATAGAAGGGAATAGAGGATGAAAAATACGTATGGGAGCTATATCTAAGTCTGAACCGACTTTGACGAAATTTTAAACACCTCATACTGAATTTTGTAAAGATCGGAGCAAAATGTTGGTTTCCACAGCTCCAAAAGATCATATCGGAACACGAATCGAAATGAGAAATCGAAACACCGTAGAGTAAAACATTGAGATCCCCAAGGCAGGGTGATATCTCTAGCACTATTTAACCTCTACATATCCTCCATTTCACCCCTTCAGACGGCATAGAGATGGAATCATATGCGAATGATTGTACATTTATGGCATTAGGCCCCCCACAAATAGGATAAATTCCTACCTCAATGAACTTGCCTCTTATTTCAATGAAATCTTCTGATATCTACCACCAAATCTTCAGCTACCTTATTTACCACATACACGCCTGGGGTGCGCAGGGAAAAGAAAGTGATGGTCGATGGAGTGACAATTCTGACCATCAAGTGTGCCAAAAAACTTGGTGTCACATTTGACAGCTCTTACAAATTCTCCTCACATGAAAATATTCTCAAAAACAACATTTAAAAGCCTTGTACAAAATTACATAAGCCTCGCAGCGAAATTTTGGTTGCTACAACGATAGAAGGGAATAGAGGATGAAAAATACGTATGGGAGCTATATCTAAGTCTGAACCGACTTTGACGAAATTTTAAACACCTCATACTGAATTTTGTAAAGATCGGAGCAAAATGTTGGTTTCCACAGCTCCAAAAGATCATATCGGAACACGAATCGAAATGAGAAATCGAAACACCGTAGAGTAAAACATTGAGATCCCCAAGGCAGGGTGATATCTCTAGCACTATTTAACCTCTACATATCCTCCATTTCACCCCTTCAGACGGCATAGAGATGGAATCATATGCGAATGATTGTACATTTATGGCATTAGGCCCCCCACAAATAGGATAAATTCCTACCTCAATGAACTTGCCTCTTATTTCAATGAAATCTTCTGATATCTACCACCAAATCTTCAGCTACCTTATTTACCACATACACGCCTGGGGTGCGCAGGGAAAAGAAAGTGATGGTCGATGGAGTGACAATTCTGACCATCAAGTGTGCCAAAAAACTTGGTGTCACATTTGACAGCTCTTACAAATTCTCCTCACATGGCATAGCAATTTGCGATACAGTCAAAAGTAGAAACAAGAATCTCAAGTCACTTGGCGGAAACACTTGGAGTATTGCCACCTTGTTGACCACGCATAAAGCAATTGGCCGGTCTTTGGTAAGTTACGTAGCGCAATTCTGGTTCCGTCAGCTTTGAGACATTCAGTGGAATAATATGCAGATCTGTCAGAATGCGGCTCTTCGAACTGCTACGGGATGTCTTCTCAGTTCTCACTTGGATCACCTCCATCAGGAGAAAAAGATTCTTCCCGGAAAGTTTTTCAAAAAAAAAAGACATATAAATTTTCGAAAAATACATGAAATCTTTATTTGAATCCATAGTACGGCCCATGTATTTAAATGTTTGAAGATTACTTCATGCAAATGTTGACCGTGACTGCGCCTCAAATGATCCGTCCGCTTAGTTCTATTTTGGCATGAGTCAATTGAAGCGGACTTGTCTGTATAGACATGCAAATTGCAAATTTTGCCCATGAACAATGAGTGTAGTCCAATTCAAGTTTTAAGCTCAATGATAAGGGGCCTCCTTTTTATAGCCGAGTCCTAACGGATTCGAACCCAGGCGTTCAGCGTCATAGGCGATCATCCTAACCTATGCGCTACGGTGGCTTGTATAGACCTGAGCTTTAACATATCCCCACAAAAAATAGTCTAAACAATGGCCAATTGACCGGTCCCGAATAAAATGTTCACAGAACTCGCCTCTCAATAAGCCCATTGTTACGCATTCTGTTGTGGCATGTGGCACAGTGTTGTTGAAACCACATGTGATGCAAGTCAAACTATTGCATTTTGGGCAAAAAAAAAGTTGCATATGATCTCACGACAGCCCTCGCCATTCACAGTTACGTACGATTTGCATCATCTTTGAGAAAGTACGGTCCAATGACCGTACCAAACTGTGACTTGCATTGGTAGCTCTTGCAATGCTTCTGGCTGATATTCACTGCAAAAACGACAATTCTTCTTATTTACGTACCCATTGAGCCAAAAATGAGCTTCGTCGCTGACGACAATTTTTCGATAAGAAAGTGGTCCTTAGACCAATTTGCATGAGGCCATGCACCAAAAATTCTGTCTTGCGGTAGGTCGTTCGGCTTCAATTCTTGCACCAGCTGTATTTTAAAAGGCTTTACACCTAAATCCTTCCGTAAAATTTTCCACGTTGTTGAGTCACAGAGGCCTAGTTGCTGCGAACGGGCACAAATCGATAACTGATGGTCATCATTATCACTGGCCGATATAGCTGCGATATTTTCTTCATTTCACACCTACGTAAGAGTGTTGGTGGTTTAATATTCAACAATAGCCATAATAGCTGCTTCAGTGGGTCCATTAAACTGACTATGAATTGGAAGAAGAGCCTAATGAACTTTCTTAACAGAGCACGCCTTTAGATAATAAAATTCAATCATTTGCAAGCGTTCTTGTCCATAGAGGCGGATTAATATCCGCACCCTCTTTTCGACTTAACATAAGGATATCCGTGTGTTTGTCTTTCTGTCCGTCCGTCTGTTAGTTGTCAAAGTGTACTTATCAAATTGTCTATCTCTCTTCCTTCTGGGTGTTACAAACAAATGCACACAAGTTATAATGTCCTGTAGGGTATAAAAATGGTATGGCAGCCATGTAAATACTTCTCCTCAAAAGACTTATCGCACTGCGATACGTCGTTCGGACTCAGCTATAAAAAGGAGGTCACTTATCAATTGATTTCTGTTAATGGACAAATTTGCCAATTTTGCATAATCGTGGGTCAATATGCTGAACCCCCAGTAGCAACTGCAAGAATCGGTAATATTTATAGATCCACTCACAATTCTCAAAAACACTCCTCATGCGTACTCTGTCACAGGCCACCAGACCTGGCAAACATAGATCAGAGACAGTCACAGCACCGCCGAGTACAGCCACTGCATCAGTGTAGGTCGCAAGTCCCATTTGGTATCCACGAGCCTCTGGCACGATACAGATCCGCGATAGCCTTTCTTAGACTTTAATTTCCAGTTCAACTTATTATCCAGAATAACACAAAAGAATTTTGTTGACTTTGACAGCTTTAGGGCTGACCCTTGCAGTCTGTAGCCTTCAAGGCCAATTCAGCTTTCTAGACAATCATGCTTAAACCGCACCATGTGGTCCAAGGTGACGTAGCCCCGAGAGCCGTGTCAAGAAACTAACACAAAGTATCCAAGAATTACCCGGCAAGAATAATCAGGTCATCATAGCAAGCGCACAACCTTATCCCTGACACCTCAAGTCTCCACAAAATCCTATCGGCCACAATAATTCATAGCTGCTTGCTTCAGTCTTGTAACGTAGCACTGGTCACAATCCCCTTCACCTGGATTTATCCTCATTATAGAATGCGGCGGGTTAGCAGTAGTTTAACTGTTAGAGCATCCATTGATCAGGGTTCTCAGGACACTTTTATATCTCATAGGATCATTAATAGACTATCGAACCCTCTAAAAAGATTCTTAGCGGGAATATCGGGACTAGGAGGAACTTTTCTTAACAATTTAAATCCGGAAAATCTGATTTAAAAAAAGCACGTTTGCCGTAGTCGTCAATTTTTAGGAATACAGATATGAGTGATTGAATTAAGCACAAGTTAAGATGTTGTAGGGTAAGGATCCAAACCAGCTATGCAGAAGGGCCTAAAGGGCTTTGCATTTGGTATATGACTGGGCCAACCACGAAGTCTCAATGTTAACCCAGAGAAGACTTAAATATGCCTGTTCACGAGCAAGACGAAAGTGGGCCAATTTAACGCACCACGTTTCCTCAATAAGACGATTTCGTTATCTGACAAGATCAAATACTTAGGTGTGATCTTGGACAGGAAACTGAATTGGAAGTGTCGCATTCAAGAGCGTACTGAGTAGGCTCACAGATGTAGACGGGGAGTAGGCTACGAAATGGCTCCTGGGGTTTCAACCGGAGCGTGATTAGACCAATTCTTACTTACGCATTAGTAGTTGGTAGACTGCGATTTAGAAAAAGTACAACATAGGAATAATACCACAGGCTTAGAGAACATTTTGTTTTGCATAGGCGGGGTGATGAGAACTTTGCCCACTTGGCCACTGGCGACTCTTTTAGATATTCGACCCACAGACATATACTTAAATGTGATGCAGCCATTGCCTGGCTTTGAGACTTAAGACGATGGAAGAATGGATACAGGACAGAAGCAGGCCAAACCATCGCTGTACAATCGAGGCGACGATAGGAAACCTGTAGAGAATGATAGAGGTCTCCGATCGGATATTTGAGACGACACTTGAGGTCGAGTGTGAGGCACTGCTGAAAGCGGACAGTAAAATTGCCAAAAGAGCAATAACATCGTTTGGGTGCAGGGCCATAACGGAGTAAGTAAACTTGGTTAACCCGAAACCTTTCGGGTCGACGCAGTCCGAGTTAAGGCCGTGGGCGTCGAATGCACATGCAACCCTGTGGAACAGCGAAATGGTCGGTAGGACGGCGATAATCCTATGGGGGGATCCACCTCGTGAGAAGACGAGGCTATTACTGAAAGGAAGTAAGAAGGAGGTCAGTATTGCTATTGGTATCATGACGGAGCACATAAGACTACGAGTTCACTTTTGTAAAATCGATGTGGCATGTGATAGCATGTGTAGGGCGTGGGGGGAAGATGATGCAACGTTGGAGCATTTCCTTTGTCATTGCCCGGCTTTTGCGGCTTACAGGCGCTGGCACTTAGTTGTTGACACAAAACCAGACATAATCCAACTTAGGGACGTGGCATGGAAAACCATGAAGTAGCGTGGAATTCCTAACATAGATTTTCTTTTTCGAGGTTACTTTTTTTGTAGTATTATGTCCATAGTGGCATGGGGTGGATTAACATCCGCAGGTAGGTTCACCAAATTGCGAGGATCAATCCATATTTGGGCATTAAATATATTAATATTACAGTGGCTCTTCCGATAATCCATATTTTAAGGTTTCAAACAACTTGCTGTTAGTTTTTCAAAATTTCTTTCTTTTCCTCTAAACTCCACCAACTTTGTATAGATCAATAATATAGATTTAATATATATCTATCGCAAAAAATTTTTTTATGCACTTTTTTAATCAGGTTAATAACACTTGCAATTATTTTAATAAGGCCCAGCAAGAAAATCTTTGAAGCAAACAAAGTGCCTAAACACATCTCAACTTCTACAATATGGTGGGTGCCCTGGCATGGCACTGCATTACGACTATCACTATAACCATTTTCCCTTAGCACCACCAAGACATTTGCTCTATATTTCCCCCATCGTTGCAGCCAACTCGTTATTGTTTCCCTTGGCAGCTAATTCGTTTAAAGCATTTTATAGTAGCTTCGCTTCGCTTCACTACTTCCACGTCTTCGTTGCCAAACTTTAACTATAGTTGTACAAATTAAGAGAATTTTATTGCTTTCGTTAGTGGCGTTTGTTATCTGCTTCCTGAATGTTGTCTGTGCTCGAGAGCACAAATCCACGTCTATCCTGTTTTTTGGGCTTAAGCCGAGACGAGGCAAGCCATTGGCTGAGCTGAGCAGGGAACCGAAAACAACGAAAATAACATTTGCAAACTAATTAAGCACAAGAATTATGTTTGCATTTCTTTAAGAATACTGCAAATTTTCCCACTGATTTTCCTCGCCAACAACAATGCTCTGTTGTGAGTCTAGCAGGCGCTTCTGAGATTCTCTGTTTCCGTTGCAGCAAGACCTAGTTTTTATTCCTTGCTTCGTTCTTATTTTTTTTTAATTAGTTTTAATTGAACTAAATTTTCAGTCATTTAACTGAAATAATTGCAAAAAGTTGGAAAATTTCATAAAAACAAATAATGTAGCTGTAATAAATGGTAAGGTTTGTAGGGTTGCAGTTTATCGGAGAACTATGCAAGGGAAGGCCAGTGGAGCGTAAGTTAATTGGAAATATTATTAATGGGATATTTTCATAATTTATTTGTGAGATTTACTATGCTATAAGGGAATTTTGTAAGCAATTCTGCAAAATGTAAAGTTAGGTCAATTTGAAGAAGTGGGTGAGGATTACAATCCGTATCATGACGCTAGCTTACACCTAAGGGCTAGTTGTGAGCTCTTAACAACGTAAATAGCCCCAAAAAAAATCGATGTTTGGGATTCCGCGAAGGCCGGACTTTGACATAGACCATCTTTCCACATCATATCATCTTGCCCACGGACCCTACACACGCTGTCACTTGCCGCACCCATTATGCATAAGTACATCCTTAATGATCCCGAAATCCATAGTGGCTTCCTTCCTGCTTCCTCGTCTTCTCACGTCCTTAATGATCCCGAAACCCATAATAACGTCCTATCCTGCATCCCCTTCTCACGATCCGTATCCGCCCAATAGGATTTGTAACGTCCTTTGGTCCGTTTCACCGGCCTTTACAGCCAAGTCTTCTGCTATCCACATGTAGCTCCCATATAAACCGATCTCCCGATTTGACTTCTTGAGCCCCTGGAAACCGCAATGTTTGGCCGATTTGGCTGAAATTTCGAATCTAGTATTCCGTTGTGACTTCTAATAACAATGCCGAATACGGTCCAAATCGGTCTATAACCTGATATAGGTTAGGTTAGGTTTAGTTAAGTTTAAGTGGCAGTCTGCCATCGACTCACTTTGACGTTTTCGTCCATTGTGATATCACAGAAACAGAAGAAGGAAGATGCCTTCTATTGGGTTGCCCAAAAAGTAATTGCGGATTTTTCATATAGTCGGCGTTGACAAATTTTTTCACAGCTTGTGACTCTGTAATTGCATTCTTTCTTCTGTCATTTATCAGCTGTTACTTTTAGCTTGCTTTAGAAAAAAAGTGTAAAAAAGTATATTTGATTAAAGTTCATTCTAAGCTTTATTAAAAATGCATTTACTTTCTTTTAAAAAAATCCGCAATTACTTTTTGGGCAACCCAATAGTTTCTACCGTTGAACCATCCAGATCGCTTTAGAAAGCCCAATAGCTTGCGAATGTTCACATCCGCTAAATTAGACAGGTTCTTCTTCGATGTCCCCACAACTTCTGCAAGAGTCGTTACTGGCAACCTTCAGTCTGTCAGCATGTTTTCCGATTAGACAGTGACCTAGCATGACGGACACAATGACTGAGACGTCTTTTCTAGGCAATGAGAGCAAAAGAGTAGACCTCTTCAAGTCTAGATTGGGCCACATAGTTTTGGAATGTCATCAGATCCGACAACGTTAGACTTTAAAGTCGATACACACTCAAGGACAACGGCGGGACCAATATAGCTAAAGCCAAAACCAGAGTCGTCATCGAGAAAGGGGGAGATATTGAAGCCATAGACATTGGGATCAACTGGAATGTGCGGGACCTTAACAAAGGCATCATTAAGCCCATTGATATTAAAGTTTGTTGAACATCTATTATAATCTTTCCCAATTCCTATGTCTTAAATAACCTTCCGAATTCTCTTGAAGCCTATTTCAGAAGTAAAGCGTCTGTAATAGTACTCCTTCTTGGCTATCTTAATCAACTTATTGATGTGGTCTCTTGCTGAGCAAAAGGCATCATGCAACACAGGTGTCCTGAAACGTCTCCATCTGCGATGCGACATATTCCTCTCTTGAATAGCCCAAGGAATATCCCGGGAGAACCACGGTTTCCATCTGGAGGACACTTCTCTAGTCTTGAGTGGAACTGTAAGTTCCTGTAGGTCACGTATATTCCTTTGTAGAAAGTCAGTTTCTTCATCGATAGTTTCCATACGAAATATCAGATCTCAGTCGATAAGCACAGCACTAGAAAGCAAAAAATCATGGTAGAGACTGGCGAAATCTCTATATGAATAAGTTTCCCCAGTCCTGGTGAGCTCAAATCATAACATAATAAAAAGATCAAGTCATGGTTCGAAAAACATAAGGCTGGCAGTTGGTCGTATAGGAGAACTTTAGGATTGTCACTAACAAAGAACAGATTGAGAAGCGTGCTGGAGGATACGGCAAAATGCGTGGGATTTTTTAAATTGACAGGCAAAAGCTCCAAGGAAGACATATCAAACGTCAAGCCCGTGTCCTGTAAAACGTATGATTTGAAGTCCCCAGCAACCACAATGTACTCAGACATTGTGGTTGCTGGGGAGAGAGAGGTTCAAGGACAGAGAAAAAATCTCGCGTATCCGTACGGTTGTTCGGTCTTTAAACGCACCCCACTAGGAGATTGTTATCGGCAGCAGACACCTCAACAAAAACATACTCAATTGAGTCACCTGGTTTAGACTTTATACATAACTGGGTATTCAGGTAGATTCTCACATACAGAGCGGTGCCGCCCCCACAACGTAATCTATCAGCTCTGTGCACACAATATCCTGAAAGATTAATAAACACATCAGGTGTTGACTGATTCAGCCACGTCTTCGACAATCACACTATATCAATGTCAGAGTTCTCAAAAATCATCTTGAATTCGTCAAGCTTGTTATTGAGGCTTTGGGCATTAATATGGCAGATAAATAATCCATTAAACCACTCTCCAGAGACTTTTCTATGTTTAGGGAGCTTAGGGCTTCAACATTAAGTAGCCTAATCAAAAATCGATGAGGCTTAACGCTTTTTTGCAACCGTCATGTGAAACCACTCTAGCAAAATGTATCGGGTCCTGTAAAAACGACGAGGGCGAATGGAAACAGTTAATCGAAAAAAGCTCCATCTTAGATTATTAATTCTTTGGAGATCAGCCTAAATATGCGAATGAGAAAATTCGCAATTCGGTTTTAAAGCGATCTAGCTAGCACTAAAATCTGAACTACTGATTACCAATTTCCAAATAATTCTAATTGTAAACGTATCCTATTGACATAAGGGATATATTTATTTAAATGCCACAAAATAAAGGCCACCGTAGCGCAGAGGTTAGCATGTCCGCCTATGACGCTGAACGCCTGGGTTCGAATCCTGGCGAGATCATTAGAAAAAATTTGCAGCGGTGGTTTTCCCCTCCTAATGCTGGCACCATTTGTGAGGTGCTATGCCATGTAAATTTTCTCTCCAAAGAGGTGTCGCACTGCGACACGCCGTTCGGACTCGGCTAAAAGAAGGTTGCCCCTAATCATTGAGCTTAAAACTTGAATCGGACTGCACTCATTGATTAGTGAGAAGTTTGCCCCAGTTCCTTAGTGGAATGTTCATGGGCAAAAATTGCAATTTTACCATTTTTCTTTTAATTTAAAATGAAATGCCTTATGCCATGCCTGAAATAACCCTTCTTTTCCCTCTTTATTTGATAATGTGATGTTAAATATTAAGACTTAATATTTTATGAAATATTTACATCACCATCCATAACTTCTGCATATGCTTTACAAATTACCAAATAGCCAACACATATCTGAGTTTTGAATATATTTAACAACCTTTTTTATACCCTCCACCATAGGATGGGGGTATACTAATTTCGTCATTCTGTTTGTAACACTTCGAAATATGCGTCTGATACCCCATAAAGTAAAAATATTCTTGGTCGTCATGTCGATCTAGCCATGTCCGTCCGTCCGTCTGTCCGTCCGTCTGTCCTTCCGTCCGTCCATCTGTCCGTCTGTCCATCTGTCTGTCCGTCCGTCCGTCTGTCCGTCCGTCTGTCTGTCGAAAGCACGCTAACTTTCGAAGGAGTAAACCTAGCCGCTTGAAATTGTGCACAAATACTTTTCACTAGTGTAGGTCGGTTGGGATTGTAAATGGGCGCAATCGGTCCATGTTTTGCTATAGCTGGCATATAAACCGATCTTCGGTCTTGACTTCTTGGACCTCTAGAGTGCGCAATTCTCGTCCGATTTGACTGAAATGTTGCACGTAGTGTTTTGGTAGCACTTCCAACAACTGTGCTAAGTATGATTCCAATCGGTTCATAACCTGGTATAGCTGTCATATAAACCGATCTGGTATCTTGACTTTTTGAGCCTCTAGAGGGCACAATTCTCATCCGATTTGGCTTAAATTTTGCATGATGTGTTTTGTTATGACTTCCAATAATTGTGCGGTATGGCGCAAATCGGTACATAAACTGATATAGCTGTCATATGAACCGATCTGTGATATTGACTTCTTGAGCCTCTAGAGGGCGCAATCGTCATCCGATTTGGCAGAAATTTTGTTCAACGGCTTCTCTCACGACCTTCAACATATGAATTTAATATGGTCTGAATCGATCAATAGCTTGATAAAGCTCCCACATAAACCTATCTCCCGATTTTGCTTCTTGAGCCCCTACAAGACTCAATTCACTTATCCAAATGAAGTGAAATATTACACAATGACTTCTACAATGTTCAGCATTCATTTATGATCCGAATCGGACTCCAATAGCATAATAGTTCTTATTTAATATTCTTTGTTTGCCTAAAAAGAGATACCGCGCATAGAACTCGACGAATGCGATCTATGGTGGAGGGTATATAAGATTCGGCCCGGCCGAACTTAGCACGCTCTTACTTATTGTAATTTTATGAATTTATATCCTTTGCAAAATGATTGCTACTTTCTGTTATTACACAGAATTAAACCAAGTTAATCCTCTGCCGCATAATCTATGCCATGTAGTATTTGGTTTATCTAAGACAACACAAGAATCTATTATCCATGTCATTCAACACAAAAATGGACCTTTTAATTTATGTTTGCACTCCTCAGTTATTACAACCTAAATCTTGCAAAACCATTTCTGGTAGATATCCTCAAGGACATATAGGGATTTAGTTAAATAAATCTTTGTGACCCAATACTTGGAAGCATATTTGAATGAAATACACAAAAAGCCACTAAATCCAGCCCAAAGATACACAAATGGCCAAAAAGCATACATTAGGTCCTTCTGATTGTCTTACCTTGGACCAGCATATGTAAAGAGCAGGGCAGGGCAGGGCAAGCGAATGAATAGGAAGCAGAAGAAGAAGGAACATTTAATTAATTATTGATAATTGTGTGAAATATGACACATATGTTTGCATCATAAATATAAGCATTCCATGTGGGCAGAAAATCAATTCAATAGATTCTTAACAAAAGTGATTGTATCCTCTGTTGGAACAGCATATGCCTATGACTGAATTCTTTGCAAAACTGCATATGAGTAAAGGAATTTCTGTATGCCAACATATTAAACAAACTCATGCAAACATATGTGCATAATGCTAAATACAATAGGTATGTCCTTAGTTGCTTGACTGCTTCTAAATACTTTTAATAAATATAATTAAACTCTTGGTCATACATTGTAGCCTTCCATGGATTACAAACTTTAGTAATTCAATTATCCGCACACACACATGCGAACACCATATTAAGACAAAAATACTTACATGGCATGTTAAATATATTCCTTAATTTAAAAGTAAAAATACTTTACGCAAAGCATTAAAAGTATAATAATTGAAATTGTTTTGCTTTTTAATTACAACATTTTTAAGGGCCAGAGAGGAAAGGGATTATTGAAAATATGCTTTGAAGAACAGCTTTTTTTTTGTTTTTTTTTTTCCATGTTGTATGAGAGTTGTTAAAAGTTCACTCGGCAACTGTAAAATGTTTGAAAATTAAACACTTTGATTCAATTTCTAAACACTTTGGTCAACTGGTCAAAAAACTTTTCAAAGAGGGAAATGGAGCAGAACTAATTTGTTATAAACAGTTAAATATTAATAAAATTTCGTCTACAGGCAATTTTCGATAAGATTAAACAATTCATTTGAAGTGATACATGAATAACTGGCTTTTATTTCTTATAGCCGCTAGATAAAGATACGGGTATTTGATTTGTGAAATTCGGTTGAAATTCAATCAAGATATTGAAAACAAGTAAAAAGGCCTTAAGTTTGGCCGGGTTGAACCTGAACGTGGTTAGGCCCAAATTCGGATGATCAATCTATGTGATCTATATGACAACTCTATCTAAATATGGTCCGATCTGGACCATATTTGGGTTGGAAACCGAGAGTCTACAAGCAGCTAGCTATTTCAAATTTCAGCAAAATCGGAGAATCAATGCTCATTTTATGGTCTTAAGGCCCTAAAGCTGAAGATCGGTCTCCATGGCAGCTATATTTTAATATTGCCCGGTCTGGACAAATGTTGGGAGTCCTAATACAACTCACTGTTCCAAATTTCAGCAAAGTTGGGTAATAATGCATCTGTTATACGCCTAAAACCTTAAATCGGCAGATCGGCGCATATTACAGCCATATCCAAATATGTTCCGATCTGGACCATTTTTGGTTCAGATATCAACGATGCCTAATAAAACTCACTGTTCTGAGTTTCAGCAAAATCGGGTAATAAATGTGCCTGTTATAGGCCTAAGACTCGAAATCGGCATACCGGTCTATATGGCAGCTATATGTTAATATGGTCTGATATGCACTATAATCGGGTCGGATGTTGAGGCCCCTAGTCCAACTAACTTGTTTGAATTTCAGCAAAATCGGAGAATAAAAACCTTTTTTATAGTCTTTAGAACCTAAAGCTGAAGATCAATCTTTATGGCAATTATATCCAAAAATATAGCCCGATATGGACCATATCCGGGACAGATGTTGGGAGTCTTGGTACAACCAACTCATTGCTCCAAATTTCAGCGAAGTTGGGTAACAAATGCCCCTTTTATGGAATTAAGACCTTAAATCGCAATATCGGTCTATATAACAGCTATATGTAGATATGGTCCAATATACACCATACTCGGGTCAGATGTCGAGGCCCTTAATGCAAATCACTCAAATTTCAGCAAAATCGGAGAATAAATTCGCCTTTTATGGTCTTTAGACCCTAAAGCCAAAGATCGGTCTCTATGGCAGCTATATCTTTATATAGCCCGATCTGGACGATTTCCGAGACAGATGTTGGGAGTCTTAATACACCACATCGTACCAAATTTAAGCGAAGTCGGATAATAAATAAATTTTTTATATGTCTAAGACCTAAAATCGCCAGATGGGTGTATGTGGCAGCTATATCCAAAAATGTTCCGATCTGGACCATTTTGGTTTCGGATATCAGCGGGCCTGATAAAACTCACCATGCCAAATTTCAGCGAAATCGGTTTATAATTGCGCCGTCTATAGGCTTAAGACCCAAAATCGCCAGATCGGTCTATATGGCAGATATATCTGGTCTAGAGGTTCTCTCTGGTAGCACTGAACTTCTCGCTCTAGATTACGGAACCCCATCTTGAGCGATCCTGCGGTGGATACCAGTCCACAAGATGATGATTTTGGATGGTCCCTGCGATAAAAGCTCATAAATTATTGCTTATACAGACCCGGAGATATCACCCACCTTGGGGAACTCTCTGTTACACTCTGTTTTGACTTATTATCACTAAATTCCACACACGACTGGCGACCATACAGATAATTCACAGATAGTCCACAAGATGGTGATTTTGGATGGTCTAAGCGATAACAGTCCAGAAGGCATTGCGGGAAGAGGTTAATTTCCTCAGGTGCAATCTGTGGCTGATGTTCTCCAAGGACAATATTCACCCATTAGCTATTCCCCGTATCTGCAACCGAGTCTGCATGAATGTTCTAGACCCGCTTGATATGGCGCTTGGTCTAGGGGTTCTCTCTAATAGAGCTGAACTTCTCGCTCTAGATCATGAAACTCCACCTAGAGCCATCTCTGCTGTGGATACCAGTCTACAAGATGATGATTTGGATGGTCCCTGCGATAAAAGCTGAGAAATTATTGCTTATACAGTCCCGGAGATATCACCCGCCATGGGGAACTCTCTGTTACACTCTGTTTTGACTGCTTATCACTAAATTCCTCACACGACTGGCGAACACTCAGATAATTGACGACTCAGCGTTTCAGGCATGGCTGGTGAGAAATTTTTGCGATTGGTCCAGTGCCACGAGGATCGTCCTATGACATGGTCGGGTTGATTTAAGCAAACAGCAAATAGTTGCGTAGCGCGGAGGTTAGCGTGTCCGCCTATGACGCTGAACGCCTGGGTTCGAATTCTGGCAAGAACATCAGAAAACATTTTCAGCGGTGGTTATCCCCTTCCAATGCCAGCAACATTTGTGAGGTACTATGCAATGTTGAAACTTCTCCCCAAAGAGGTGTCGCAATGCGGTACTTTTTATAGCCGTTCGGACTCGGCTATAAAAAGGAGACCCCTTAACATTGAGCTTGAGAAATTAGAATTGGACAGCACTCAGTGATATGTGAGAAGTTTACCCCAGTTCTTTATGGGCAAAATTGCATTTTGCGTTTGCAAATGTGTGCGGTGATGGCATGCAAAGCAGTTGTTGTGCTATGCAGTCTTCGAAATCCCTGCTGAAGCTCGGCGAATGTAAATTCTCCAACGAAGCTCGGGAGGAGTAGTCCCTCAAGCATCTTGGCAACTGGTGAGAGAAGGGAGATCGGTCTGTACCACTCCCTCTTACTCGGGACCTTTTCAGGTTTCAGTAGCGGGATCACTCTGCCTATTTTCCAGACATTGGTTACTATAAGTGTGTTTAGAAACAGGATAAGGGTAGTTGGAAGATTCTCGACTCCAGTTAGATCAAGGAACATCAGTATCAGTGTTCAGATTCCGTTGGAGCCCAGTGCCTTGAAGTAGTTGGCGCCAAAGAAGGCATTGGTAACTTCGTCCACGGGAAATTGTAAAGGCTGTCCTTCGACTCGGAGATCACGGATACTACGAATGGCTCTTCTCCTAGCCTTGTCTCGCTTGGGATACGCAATAAATTGACCTTTGAACAAAGTGGCGCTTCTCTTTGGGGGTGAAAGAGTGACTTAACAGATTCCATGCACACTAGTGTGGTGCAGGGTATTTTAACTTAGCGAATTTGTTTGTAATACTTATAAGGACAAGAACTAGACCCATTGATAAGTATACCGATCGACTCAGTATCATTATCTGATTCGATTTAGCTATGTCCGTCTGTCTGTTCGCAATTTTCATCCGATTGTCTTCAATTTTGGCACCTGCATATTTTTGGGCCTAAATGCGAACCCTATTGAAATTGGAAAATCTCGATTCTGATTTGGACATAGCTCCCATATATGAATTCGTCCGATTTGGACTGTTACTGCAATAGTCTCGTCATTTGAAAACAGATTCTCACGAAACTTGGCACCAGGGAGTCTTTTACGTGTCTCGACATTACTGGTGAATGTAATAGAAATCGGTTCAGATACGGATATAGCTCCCATATATATCTATCGGCCGATTTTAACACTAGTATCAACCGATCTTCTCAAAACTTTGCACTACGCTTTCTTCTACGACTACCACAAAACGTGCGTATTGTGGTCGAAATCTGTTTAGATTTCGATATAGCTCTTGTATATTTATTAGTCCCGTTGGGACTAATATTTCAATGATGTGATCATTTGTAAACCCATTCACATGAAATTTGCCTTACGACTCCCGACATTGCTGTTGAATTTCATGGGAATCGGTTCATATTCAGATATAGCCCCCATATATATGTATTAACCGATTTTCACTTTTAGAGACTTTGTCCGCGTATTTCTTAACAGATTTTTTCTAAATTTTGCACAATGTCTTTTTCTATGATTTTAAGATTAAGATATAGTTGTATAGTTGTTGTGGCATTAATTTTCTCATTTGTTAACCGATTCTCACAAAATTTATCACTTAGGTTTATCTTATGACTTTTCTGATCACTTGTAAGTTTCATAACAATCTTTTCCGATTTAGATATAGCTCCGATTTCACTTTTAAGGCCTTTGCTAAAGCACTTATCAACCGATCTTCTCAATATTTTGCACTACGATTTTTCCATATCGCCCAAAATATGTCCGGATTTTGGTCGAAATTTACATTTCAAATTTAGTCTGTTGTAAGGTATCAAATAGACGGCTTCGCCCGATTTTATCCCATCCTTACTTGTTTTATTTAAACTTGTCATGGAGGCCCATCACAAAACCTAATACTTAACCCTAGCTTTATATGTACGCTGGGTATTGTTATTTCGACATTCGAATGGGCGGACGCATCGCATAATCCATTTAAAATTTCAAGACTAGATTATATAAAATTTTTTAGAGTATTTTATGGACTTTTGTTTTTTTTAAGCCATTTATTAACCATCTTAAAAAATATCTTAGAACAACAATCACAACCTTTTTACCCTCAAATTACTTTGTTTCAACTATGCCGTATGCGTATCCAGAGAATACTTTCTTTTTATCTAAAATTAAATGTAGATTTGATTTTATCAATATTATTTTGTATAACAAAAATTTGCATACATTTTGTAATGGCCAATTCTATAAAAATAAACCACGTATAAATATAACCTGCGTTTGTTGGCTTATTTCATTGCTCGCCACAGAGCAACAATGTCTGCTTTGTTGTATTGTATTTACTTTACTGGAATACAAATATATTTGTATAAAATTCCTATTGGAGCATAACTTTGTTTATTTATTTTAAAATTGCTGTTGCGTGGGTAGAGATCACACAAAGCACAGTATGAAACAATGTTTTCATTGAAAGAAATTCCTTCCTGGCTAGTTAGCCTGCCTGCAGGTCGGCCAAAGCTCCACACTGGTATGTATAATCAGTATCTGTTGAAGCTGGTCAAATTCCCACAATCTCAACTAAATGCAGAATATATTAGCCAAACGAGTTAAAAAAAAAACCCTCCAGGATATGGCGGCAATAATAACATTAAGAAGTTTAGGACCATTTGTTACCCTTTGCACATTCTGCACATGTCACATGTTCTCCGTCACAGACTACCAGATATGGCATCAGAACTGATCAGACCACCGCCAAGTACAAATAACTTATTAACCGGGGTCGTAAATCCCAACCGCTTCCTGCTAGCCTTTGAGAACCTCGAAAGCCTGCCAGAGAACCTTATACAAGCTCCAGTTTAGTTAACGGTCAGTTTGCTTACTGTCACGAAAATGTCATCAATACACAGAAAAAAATAACTTTTAGAAAAAACCCACTACCAAATTTCTGGGTGAAACTTTTAATTTCCAACGAATTTTAGCATTGAATCGAAGACATTATTTGTTGAAGTTCGTACGTCCCCACATGAGACTAGACAAACAAAATTAATGAAATTTTGTTGACTTTCAACCAGTTCTTTAGTTGAGGTAGTTGTGAAAACAGGCGTATTACCATGTGGAGCACAAAACTCCCATGTCGTTCATGACTTGCAAACCCAGGATTGGGTGACTCAAAATGGGTTTTCAAGTCATCGATAAAAAAGTGTTTCTTATTTTCATAAACCTATTTTAGAAAATTCGGCATAAAAAAATTTTAATTTCGTATTCAGAAAGAAATGCAGACACTTATTACTGTGCAGCAGTTCTTATTGAGTTATTTCATTACAAAGAATATGATGTAGGTAGGCTAATGGATGCGTGCAAGACTAGCAAACATGAGATCACGAGTTCAATCCTCTGCGACACCACAATTATTAAAATTTGTTTTTAAGGTTAATAGTAATTAAGAAGAGTGACAGAGAAATCCCCAAGAGCTGCAGTAAAACAAACGAGACAAAGCAGCGCGAGTCAAGCAAAGGAAAGCAAATAAAAACACCACCACCCAAAGCACATGCGGCGGGCTGATAGATGATTTTTTGTCTTGCTTATGGATATATTGTTGTTGTTGTTATATGTTGGCATGCAAAGAGTGCCTTTCAATAACAAATTTGTACATTAGGTCGTTGAGATTTTAAATAAATTATTGCAGAAAAATTAACAAATTCCGTAGTGGTTTTTTCAACCAAAGTTATTGTTTTTAAAAATGATTTTTATCTGTGTAGGGCCACGTCAATAACCTTATACAAAGCGTTTAATTATTTCTCTCGGGCAAGAATAATCAGTAAGTCACCGCCATTGAAGTCAAAGTATCGATCGGTTTTATCGAAATTACATTAACAATTTTATGGTAACCCAAAACACGAATTTTCAATACAAGGGGTCAAACTAACTTCCCTAGCAACCGCCAACCCAAAACACACCCAAACGGACATATTACTGATTGGGAGTATCTACGTATTGAATAAAAGGTCTTAAGAAGTAAAGTACGAATCTGCAATAGAAGTTCATATGGCAGGAGAGACAAATCTGGCATCCTAATTTGCTGCAGAGTGAATCCAGGAAGGATCTGTAGCATAGAAGTCACATACAAGAAGTCATTTTTAAAAATTTTAGCCAAATTGTTTAAGAATTGCGCAATCTAGGGGCTCAAAAAGTACATTCGGTTTATATGGGAGTTATATCAGGTTATAGACTGGTTCAGGTCATACTTGGTACAAATGTTGGAAGCTAGAGCAGAAATTATTGTACAATATTTCAGCTAAATCGTAAGGAAAACGCACTGGAGGGCTCCAGAAATACGGAAAATGGTTTATGTGAGAGTTGTATCGGGTTAAAGACATGTTCAGGCCATAACATTCACCATTATTAGAGGACATAGAAGAAGTCATTGTGCAAAATTGTAGCCAAATCGGATAGAAATTTTTATCACTAGAGGCTCAAAAAGTATAATCGGGAGATCGGTTTATATGGGAGCTATATTAAGTCTTAGACTGATTCAGACCATATTTTGCAAGTAAGTTGGAGTTCATAGAATAAGCCGCTGTGCAAAATTTCAGCTCAAAACAGATAAGACCTCGCCCTCTAAGAACCGAAGAATCGCAATCGGGTGATCAGTTCATATGGAAGCTATGTCAGGTTTAAGACCGTTTCAGGCCATACCTTGCACTTTTGTTGGAAGTCATAGAAGAATTCAAAATGTATTATTTCATCCAAAGCGGAAAAAAATTACGCCCTTTAGAAATTCAAGCAGTATAGTCGGGAGACCGGTTTATATGGGAGCTATATCGGGTTTTAGAACGTTTCAAAATTTCAGCCATATCAGAAAAGACTGCGCCCATTAAGGACTCAAGAATTACAGTCGCTAGATTGGTTTATGTGGGAGCTACATCAGGTTTTAGAACGATTCAGGCCGTACTTGGCACTTATGTTGGAGAGCATAGAAGAAACCATTGTGCAGCTAAATCGGATAATTGCGCCCTCTGTCCGCTTATGGCGCAACATTTGTGGTGTAATGCTGGCAACATTTGTGGTGTACTTTGCCATATAAAAACTTCTCCCCAAATAGTTGTCGCAATACTGCACGCCTTTCGGTATAATAAAGAGGCCCCTTATCATTGAGCTTAAACTTAAATCGGACAGCACTCATTGATATGTGAAAAGTTTACCCCTGTTCCTTAATGGAATGTTCATGTGCAAATTTTCATTTGCCTCAAATACGCACATAAAATAATGTGAATCGTAGAAGGACCCATGGACCCCGAACGTCTTAATCTCTTAGAGTACCGGATACAAAATATTTGATTAATAATTTAATGTGCTTTTGGGGCTCTCAACAGTATATGAAGCCAATAACCGTCTGCAGTTTACTAAATTGACATCTAATTGACAAAAATCGGTTAAGATTTGGATATAGCTCCCATATATATGTTCGTCCGATTTGCGGTATTGAGCAGTCAGATTCTCTTGATGTTCGTGGCATGAAGATACAATGTGATGTCCGTTGGTCAAAATAGGTATTCGAAGTGTCGAAAGAAGCATTCAAGTGTTTGGGCTTTCTTAAGCGTTGCAAGAAATATTTCACCCCTTTCTGATCTTCTCAATATCTATACTACCTACATCAGGCCGGGGATGGAATATAACTCTCATATATGGGCAGGAGCTCCAAAATCATCCTTGGAGCTACTTGACCGGATTCAACGGAGAGTGATGGTTTCGATTCGGGACAGTAGGATATCCAACTCTATTGCTTCCCTTGAACATCGTCGGAATGTGGGTGGCGTTGTATTGCTCTATCGTTATTTTCATGTCGTGTGTTCCAGGGATATTCGTCTTCTTATCCCTGACGATAGGGTGTTCACCAGGAATACAAGACTTACCAGGAACTCACACCCGTTTGTAATCGATTGGCCAGTCAATCGGACCATGCATTATCAAGAAAATTCATTTTTCGCCCGAACCATTCGTATGTGGAATCAACTTCCGGCTAATGTCTTTCTTTCTGTTGAGTAATATTGCAATAAAGTGCTCATTTGTTTACCAATTCTCCCAAAATTTGGCAAGAACGATTTTCTTAAGGTTTTTTTAATATTACTGGTGAATTTCACAGAAATCGGTTCAGATTTATATATAGCAGCCATATATGTATTTCACCTGATCTTAACTTCTAGGTGCTCTGCTAATTTGCAATAATGTTCTCATCTGTCAACCATATTTTTATTACAATTTAAATATATATTCGCCCAAAATTTTATACGGATTGTTTAATAACCTATCTGAAAACATCCGCCGAGTTCCATCAAAATTGGTTCAGAATTAGATAAAGCTCCCACTTTATACCTATAATATAGGTGTAGGGTATTATAAAGTCAGCACCACCCGACTTTTGCTTTTCCTAATTGGTTTCATATGTATTTCTTTTAAACAGGTAGAAACCCTTGCTGCAGAGAATTTTCAATATTCGCCCACATTTTGTATACCCATCTCCAGAAGATTGAAAACCTCTTTTTTAAGGAGTTTCACGATTCTATTCATACCTTACACCACCACTGCGGTACAGGGTACAGCGTAAGAAAACCTTACAAGGTTCTAATCAATATTTCAATAGGTCTGCAAAATTAAAGTCGGACTGGAGATCAACATAGGTTCCATGTATTAAAAGTAGTACTTTGACTCGGTGGTGTGGGGTATTATATAGTCGGATACGCCCAACTTTTGCCCTTCCTTACAGGTTTTATTTCCAATTTGTCTTTACTTCTCATTGACACTCTGCTTCCGCCAATTCTTATGCTGCTCTGAAAATCGTGAAAAAGTGTCCAAAAAAAACTTCCTCACAAAGAATGGAAACGAAAATCTTTTTCATAAACAATGCCAAAAATGTATGAAAACGTTAACAAAATCATCATATTGTAAAGGAATCTAAATAAAACCTAAACCAAAAAAAAATCTCATATAATCCTCGCATTTCGCAACAAATCAATCAATAGAAAATGAAAATTTGTTATTCTCAACATTGAACATTTGGCGAGCCAAAGAAAGAATGGAAGCCAAGCCCAACATAATGCTGGCCTGAATGTTTTAGCATGATTGTGTTGCTCCTTTGAATCTGATTCGCAATGCAAATGGAATTTGAGTCCAAATCACGTTGGGGAGTAGAATGAAAAGAAGGCGAAAGAATCAGAGAATTCATCATCTTCATCACAGCCCAGCGTGTACAAGTGTTGGTCTGGCATTACATGCCACTTTTGCCGGAGAACCTTGACAGGTGTTTCTGGTCTCGGGCTCCATTATTGTTTGTGTATTTCTCTTTTCACAGCAATCTTCAAAGACATTTTGCCTGTGTTGAGTGAGCTACAATTCCTTTAGACCACTCTACCTACATTGTCGCCCCATCCTGCTGACTTCCTCACCTGCCCGGCTTAAGCATCCAATCTCCATTCAAGTGCAGAGCTATTTTTCCGCATTTTGTGAATGTCTGTACCATATGTTGGCGTTTGCCTTGCTGATGATAACATTGTGTTGTTCGTAGCGTGAAATTACAGACAAAAAGAACTTTTTTTATTTTCTCCCATTTCGCTTCAGTTTTATTTTTACATTTTTGCCTTTTACTTTGAAATAGTTTTGAAAACATTTGCCTTTGTTTCCGCATTTTTTTATTTATGTGTATTTTTTCCGGTATTTTATTTCTTTACACATAAATCTCTATTGTGAATATGGATTTCTCTGTGTGTGCGTTGGGTTAAATGTAATGGCATTGCTGTGAGCTTGTATTCCAAAAGTTATTGAGAAAAAATGGAAACGGAAATGAAGTGATGGGGTGCAGGCCATAGCAATGAATGATTGCCTTATTTTTTTCTTTTTTTGATTAGCTATTTGAAAATATTGGTGGTTTTGTTTCGTTTTTTATTTTTATTATTTTTCGGCCCCGAATGAGTGAGTCGAAAATTATGTTTCGTTTGATGAATAGCTGAAATTTTTGATTGAAATTGAATTTTCGGTTGAGGAAGTTTTTATCACTGACTTCACTGACAATGAAAATTTTGTTGAGTAATTGAAAGCATAAATCTTTTTGATTAAGTTATGAATTTACGAAAATGAACAATATCAAAAGCCATTAGTTAAAAATTGCCAAATTTATATCATTCTACAAACCCATCAATACAACGAATTCTGTTTGACTACGAGAGTTTGATAAAAATCAAAACTGCTTTCGATTTAGTTCATCACTTTGAATTCTATGCTACACCTAGAGAATTCATTGATTGGAATTCCATGGTAAGAACACAGTGATGATCAATCAATTTTAATTTTAAGAATCACAGATTGCTGAGTTTCTTGGTTTAGTAGTCACATTAAGAAGAACAAGTAAAAGTGTGCTAAGTTCGGCCGGTTGGAGGGGATAATTATACCCTGCACCACCACCACTGTGGTACAGGGTATTATTGATTTGTGCATTTGTTTGCAACGCTAAGAAGGAGAAGAGCTAGACCCATTGATAAGTATACCGATCGACTCAGAATCACTTTCTGATTCGATTTAGCCATGTCCGTCTGTCCGTCTGCAAGTCCATGTATTCTTGTAATCAAAGTACAGGTCGTAATTGCTGTCCGATTGTCGCGAAATTTTGCACATGCCACTTTTTCGGCCCAAGGACAAACGTTATTTATTTTGAAAAAAATCAGTTCAGATTTAGATATAGCTCCCATATATATCTTTCATCCGATATGGATTTTTAAGGCTGTAGAAGCCACAATTTTCGTCCGATCTTCACAAAATTTTGCACTGGATATTTTATTTGAGGTCTACATATGTGCGCAAAATTTCATAAAAATCGGTTCAGATTTAGATATAGCTCCCATATATATCTTTCATCCGACATGGACCTTTATGGCTGTAAAAACCACAGTTTTAGTCCGATCTTTAAAATATTTGACGTCCAAATATGTGTGGAAAATTTCAAAAAAATCGGTTCAGATTTAGATATAGCTTCCATATATATCTTTCATCCGATATAGACTTTTAAGGCTGTAGGAGCCAACATTTTTTACCAATCTTTACAAAATTTCGCATGGGTTGTTTTATTTGAAGTCTCCATATGTGTGCAAAATTTCATAGAAATCGTTCCAGATTTAGATATAGCTCCCGTATATATGTATCGCCCGATTTGCACTTAAATGGCCGTAGTAGCTACAATTTTCTACCGATCTGCCCAAAATTTGGCACGGACTGTTTTGTTACTGCACTTAATATATCTGGAAAATTTCATAAAAATCGGTTCAGATTCAAATATAGCTCCCATATATATCTTTCATCCGATTTGAACTATTAAAGCTGTAGAAGCCACAATTTTGGTCCGATCTTTGCCAAATTTGGCGTGGAGTCGTTTTTGTGTGAAGTCTCAATGTATGTGCAAAATTTCGTAATAATCGGTTCAGATTTAGATATAGCTCTCGTATATATCTTTCATTCGATTTGGCTTTTGAAGGCTGTAGAAGCCACAATTTTCGCCCGATTTTACATGAGACGTTTAAATTGACGTTCCAATACGTGCGCGAAATTTCATTAAAATCAGTCCTAATTTAGATATAGCTCCAATGTGTATATTTTATCCGATATGGACTTTTATGGCAGTATAAACCACAATTTTGGTCACATCTTAATGACACAGGTTTCCATATAACTCCCATATAATCTTTTATCCGATATGGCCTTTTAAAGATGTGGAAATCTAAATCGTTTGTCCTATGGTAGGAAAATCTTACAATGTTCTAAATTGGTATTTCAATTGGTATCCAAATTGAAGTCTGACTAGATTTCGAGATAAGTTCTACATATAAAAAGAACTACATGCACTTGGTGGTGTAGGGATATTATATAGTCGGCACCGCCCGACTTTTGCCTTTCCTTAAGCTTCTATGACCGAACAAAGATAATCAAGATACCGGTTTACATGGCAGCTATTGTATATCAGGTTATTGACTGATTTGGACCCTATTTGGCACAGTGGTTGGAAGTCGTAGTAGAACACCGCATGCAATATTTGGACCTTATTTTGACACAGTTGTTGGAAGTCATAACAAAACACTACAAGCTCAATTTCAGCCAAATCGGACAAAAATTGCGGCTTGTAAGGGTTCCAGAAGTCAAATAGAGAGATCGGTTTATATGGAAGCTATAACAGGTTGTGGGCCGATTTGGATCGTACTTGGCAAAGTTGTCACAATCACCAAATGCTAAATTTCAGCCAAATCGGACAAAAATTGCGGCTTGTAAGGGCTCCAGATCGGAAGATTGGTTTATATGAGATCTATATCAGGTTATGGAACGATTTGGATCGTACTTGCCACAAATCCTGGGTAGAATTCTGCAGCTCCGTGGAGTATACAACTGAGGTCTCTAGGCTAAGGAAGATTCTGTCTTCGAGACCTATTACGGTGGGGTATATTCAGAAGTCAGAGATTGTATGGACAATGTCTAGTGAGGAAACAGAAGAAGTACTCGTTGATACACATTTCCTGGGAAATTGTCCAACGGACAACGTGGCGCCAGAAGAGGTTGTCACTGGTATTGATTCGTCGGAGGCTATTAGGGAAATTGTGTCTGAGCCAAAAATCCTTTGGGCAATAAGAAGTTTCGACTCCTTTTAGTCGCTAAGACATGATGATGTATCACAGGTTGAATTACAAGCTGTGTCTGATAGACTGGTTCCCTAGCTTAGAGAGATATACTCTGCTTGTATCAGAATGTCTTATATACCTGTGGGATGGAGGGACACGAAGCTCATTTTCATTCCGAAAACGGGACAACTCTACCACACGAAGGCGAAAGATTTTCGTCCCATTACTCTGTCATCCTTTATGCTGAAGACTCTTTAGAGGTTGACACAAACATATCTTAGCAAAGATCCCTGGAGATCGCCTGTAGCAGCAACAGCATGCATATAGTTAAAGCAAATCCAAACAGTCCTTCACGACCTAGTCGGCTACATAGAGGGTTCTCTCGCTGTCAAGGATTATACAATGGTAGCACTTCTTGACTTTGAAGGTGCTTTCAATAAGATAAAATCGACGCCAATTATGAAGGAGTTGGAGTTTCTAGGCACCCTTTCTACCGTAAGAAAGTTTTTTAATAATTTACTTACTAAAAGATGCATTACGGCAGGCTTACGATCTGTGAATCTAAAAAGATGGGTTAACGAGGAACACCTCGAGGAGGTGTACTGTCTCTTCTACTTTAGAATATAGCCATTAACAATATATTATTGTCTCTGGAAGAAAAAGGCGTAAAAGAGGTCGCTTATGCTGATGACATAGTAACTGCGGTTAGGGGAAACCCAGCACTCTAAGAGATATACTTTAGAAAACTCTACGTGCAACAGCAAAGTGGGCTACCGAATGTGGTCTAGGTATAAATCCGTGCAAGACAGAATTAGGTCTTTTCAGCAGGAGATACAAGTTGCCTACAGTGGAACCTGTTTCCTTGGGTGGAGAGAATGCTCCATTTACAGAAAGCGCAAAGGACATGGGTGTTTTGCTGGACAGGAAATTGAAATTAAAGTCCAACATTTTGGAAAGGGCAAGAAAAGCCACTCTTGCCCTATACACCTGCAAGAGAGCCATTGACAAAAGTTGGGGTTTTAGACCGCGTGTCATGCATTGGGTCTATAATTCATTTGACAGATCTACAATGCTATATGATGTTGTGGTCTGGTGGACGGCGCTTCAAACGTCCACCTACTGCTCTATACTTAACCGGATCCAAAGGATGGCTTGTTTGTGCATCACAGCCGCACTGAGGACGACACCATCCGATGCACAGAATTTAATGCTACATCTCATGCCTCTGGACATTGTGGCTACCCAAATTGCAGAGACCACTGCGTGAGGCTAAGTGATCTTTCTCTTTGATCATGCTTGATATTCGATATTTCAGGCAGTGTGGATTACATCCTACCTGTGCCGCTTTTTGATAAAAAGTACTGTACGACTATTCCTGATAGAACTGATTGGAACTACAATATCCTTAGTAACAGAAGTAACATAGACTTCTATACGGATGGTTCCAAACCATTAGGTGGGCTTTGGGGTGTACTTCAAAGATATAGAACTGGTTATATCGAATAGGTTAGCCGACCACTGCAGTGTGTATCAAGCAGAGATCCTCGCAATTAAGGAAGTGGAGGAATGGCTAAGATATAATGTCATTACGACGATTGGCATAAATATCTCTTCAGACAGCCATTAAATTCCTGGAGAACGTGTTTCTGAACACAAAACCCTCGACTGTCGCAGATGACTGAAATTCAAAATTCACCTGTTCTGGGTGCGAGCCACAAAGATATCCCAGGGAATTGTAAAGCGGATGAGCTTGTGAGACTAGAAACTACCCTACACATTCCAGGGATACTAGAATCTGTGGGAATCAGGACTAGGCCCGAAGGACAACGAATGATAGATGGGCTGTGAGCATTCCAAAACTATGTGGCCTAATCTAGACTTGAAGAGGTCTGCTGCTGCAGGTCTCAGTCTAATCGGAAAACATGCTGATAGAATGAAGAAGCACCGAATTTTGCAGAAGCTGTGAGGACATCGAAAAAGAAGAGACTATAGAAAACCTTCTGTGTGTGTCCCGCACCAGCAGTCAGAAGGAGTCCCACTCTAGGTTCTCCTTTCTTTGAGAACCTGTCTGATTTAGCGGATGTGAACATTCGCAAGTTATTGGTCTTTTTAAAGCGATCTGAATGATTTTCTGATCTGATACAAAGGTTATATCTAGTACATCCAGCCTGTTCCTGGTAATAAAGGTCGGTTTATTCCCTTCACTGCAAATCGCCAGATTGCAACTTATAATATATTCAATAATCAACTCTTCGTTGATATCTGAACTTCTCCATATCTGGTGGTGTGCATTAGCATCACCTCCTAAAATGAGGCTGTTTTTCCCTGCAGAAGCGGCTTCAACAAGCAACTTAAAACTTGAAGGCGGCATCTCTAAACCGTCTGCCGTATATATTGAAGCCAGCGAGAAGTGAGACTTATTTATTTCAAGGCTGGCTTATACTGAATAATCCATGCTTAGCGACGGAAGAAGAAGAATATTTAGACTAAGCTGTGCAAGAATACAGGCTTTGTCTCTGTCTCTTATACCCCATACCCGTTAGTAGTATAAATCGAGGATTTCCCTGTCCACGAACCTCCATTCCTCCGCTCACTCATGGTTCCTGGAAAAGAAACACATCAAATCCTCCTGCCATTAGAATTACCTTTATTGCCTCCGAAGCCGCCTTACAATGGTGGAGACTTGTCTACAGAAACCGGACCATGGTCAGGATTCAGAATTTCCACCACCATTGCCTTAGCCTCATCTTCTCAGCCTGCCAGGAGTTATTCCTTACAAGATTCACTCGATCTTGTTATGATGAGTTTGCTTACGCATCCAGGGGCAGTTGATAAAGCATTGGAAACACTATTCACACTGGACACTTGCATTGCGGTCGATTCTTCCCTAGATGCTTCACTAGCTGCTGCTGTGGAAGTACCTTTTGAGTTCCGTCCCTCCCCGCTGGCGCACTCCTTGAGACCAATCCCACCGAATGCCCTACCCACATAGGGCTTGTCGGTCCCGCCTCGATGTCTTCCCCTCCTATTTCGATCGTAGCAGAGTGATTCCCAGTGTTCTGCAATTCGCCTGACTTTAGAGATGTGGTCGATATTTCCTCAGACAAGTGTTTAGCAACAATTGCTGAGTCGTCTTCTGATTCCCCAAACCCCACCGCTTCTATAGACCTTCAGTTTCAATTTCTTTAATCCGTAGCATACAACTCCTTCAGACTTGGTTAGCCCTGCGAGATAGCCGGAGTTTAGTAAGAATACTGCATGTCTCCGGTCACCATCAGACTCTTCCAATCCACCAATATTTCAATCGGTGGTTGAAAGAATGTGATTACATTCCCTTAGTCTTCCAAGTATGGATTCTGGATGTGAGGGAATTCTTGGCATCAAAGCGTGCGCCATTGTTCGAGAAGGAATATCTTCCTTTTTGACTTAATCTAGTGCTGCACCTGGCCATATCTCACCAATATTTTTAGCGCACAACAATACATTTCAATTAAGCGTTAATCCCCGAAGGCAATTGGTCTGTATCGGCGCCGATACCAGCCTGCATCGTCAAAAACTGGAGGAGACCCAAGAAATTCCGCAAGGACATTTGAGTTTACTTATGACAGTCCAGACTATCCCACACCAGTTATTCCTTGGTATGCAGCTCTGTTCTTCTCCCTTGTCGACAACTGTAATCACAAAACTGTCCCTAGCGACATTATTAAAGGTTCTTGGACCCATCTTACTATTATTCGCCCTAGTTCTTTTAGGCATGGGATGCCCTTCAGGTGACTACAGCCTTTTGGCCGACCGAGATGCCGTTTCGACTCTAGATGTGTACCTTTTGGGTAGCCTGTACAGCGGATCTCCGAGCCCAATATAGGGAGTCATTCACCTTATCGGTGGCAGTTTTAGGATCATTCGCACCAAGCCTCTCAATAAACATCAGAGCTATGCGCCTTTTATTGTGCCACCTTATTAAAGCGCGTATTGATTTGCCGTTGAAGGCCGATGGCCCAGGCATATTATAGGCATGAGATGGCAAAATAGGTTCTGCATTGTCCTTATAACTCGAACTGGGTTTCTTCAGCAAAAGCTCCTGCTGACCACACATCTGTCGGCTAGTAGAGCCTGGTGCATCCCCTCTACCAGTCTAGGTCCCATTTTATGACCTAATACCATCAACCCAGCTGTTGGGTTTATTGAGTACATTCTAAGCCTTCTCCCGTGCTCTAGATCTGCCGCTCCACTGGAAACAGTAGCAGATCATCAACCGCCTAATAGATAACAGCATCGTAGCTATCCTTGAGTTACAAAAAATTCTTGCGGAGCGAACAAGAAAAACTCAGTTAATATGTGGAAGTTTTTTGCAGAACCCATGATGATGGGTTTCTAAGATTGGGCCCGGCCGAACTTTTCACAGTTTTACTTATATACATTTTTTTTACGGAATACTGAACAACGAAATGTATAAAGGAAACAAACAGAAAACTGCGACACTTGTATATATAAAAATAATAAATTAAATTTTTTCTTTCTTTTTTCAGGTAAGTTTTCTGAATTGTTGACTAAATTTGTAAGTAAAATTTTTAAAATATACAATATTTTGCATGAATGATAACGTTAGAATCTAATATTGGGGTAACGACCTTTCCCAGACAATAAAATCTGATATTTGCCAAAACTATGCTTTAACTGATACTACCTTGTATTAGTGTGCCAGTAAATTAGCTGACAAACTATTGATAATCTTAACATTCGATATTTCGAATAAAAAATATCGATAGTATCGATACTATCGTTAATTTCCAATCACTTACATTTCAAACGAAAACCAGTAAGGAAAGGCCAAAGTTGGGCGGAGCCGACAATATGATACCCTACACCATCGAGTCTACGTACTACCTTGGAAACATGAAACCTATGTTGGAATCGGGTCAGATTTTAACTTTGCATAACTATTGAAATATTGAATAGAGAACCTTGTAAGATTTTCTAACAAACTATACTTGGTACATGCATTAAATGTCATTGAAGACGTAATAGAACAAAATTCCAGCCAAATCTGATAACAATAACGCTCTATAGAGGTTCAAGAAATAAAATCGAGAGATCGGTTTAAAAGGGAGCTATATCAGGTTATAGACCGATTCAGATCATATTTTGCGCAATCGGGTGGGATTGTTTGTTAGAGGTCTAAAATACAGTGACTGTGCCTCATTTCAGCAAAATCGGATGAGAATTACGCCCTCTAGAGGCTGAAGAATAAAATTGGGATGTCAGTTTATATGGGAGCTATATTAGGTTTTGGACCGCTTTGTACCATACTTGGCACGTAAGTTAGAGGTCATTGAAGAAGTCATTGTGCAAAGTTTCAGCCAAATCAGCAATACAAGAATTGCGCCCTCTAGAGGCTCAAGAAGTAAAATTAGATCGGTTTATATAAGAATTTTATCTAAATATTGACCGATAATGGCCCAATTACAATTCCACCCGACCTTCACTAATAGGAAGTGTTTGTGCAAAATTTCAAGCGCGTAGCTTGCAAATTTGCCCATGAACATTACATTAGGGTACAGGGGCAACTTCCCACATACAAATGATTGTTGTCCGATTCATGTTTAAGCTCGATGGTAGGTGGCCTTCTTTTTATAGCCGAGTCCGAACGGCGTGCCGCAGTGCAACACCTTTTTGTGGTAAAAGTTTTACATGGATGCCATACCAAATGGTACAGTACCTCTCAAATGACGCCAGCATTAGGAGGGGATAACCACCGCTGGCGAGGTCATGTTGTCAGAATGGAAGAAGAAGCTGCAGCAAAGAAGTCTTTCGAAGGCAAACACGGTGGTACTTGGTGTCTGAAATTTTAGAATGAGTGCAGAAGATCGAGGCGCTTGGAACGCTATCCTACATTCGGCTAGTGGAATAAATGTTCTGTCATAGCCAATTTTAAAGTAAAGTAACCACCGCTGACCGTTTTCATGATGTTCTCGCCAGGATTCGAACCCAGGCGTTCAGCGTTCACAGATAGACATGCTAACCTCTGCGCTACGGTGGCCTAACCCAGCTTTGCAAATAAATTGCAAAATTTTGCCCATGAACCACTAAGAAACAGGGGGAAACTTCTCACCTATCAATGAGTGAAGTTCGATTCAAGTTTAAGCTCAATGCTAAGGGGCCTCCTTTTTACAGCCGAGTCCGAACGGCGTGACGCAGTGCGACACCTCTTTGGAGAGAAGTTTTACATGGCATATTATCTCACAAATGTTGCCAGCATTAGGAGAGGAAAGCCACTGCTGAAAATTTTTTTTGATGGTCTCGCCAGGATTCGAAAAAAAATTTTTGATGGTCTCGCCAGGATTCGAACCAGGCGTTCAGAGTCACAGGCGGACATGCTAACCTCTGCGCTACGGCCTCCTAGCCTAGCTTTACTCCTTCAAAAGTTAGCGGGCTTTCGACAGAAAGACGAACAGACGGGCATGGCTAGGTCGACGTAAAATGTCATGACGATCAAGAATAAATATACTTAAAGAGGTCTTAACCAATATTTCGAGATGTTACAAATCAAATAGGAAAGTCAGTATACTCCCATGCTATGGTAGAGGGTATAAAAATCGCTTAAAATAGAAGCAAAGTCAGTGTACAGACCGAATAAAACCAAATTTAATAAAATCAGTTGGCAGTCATGAGTTGGAAGTCATGAGAGAAATCACTGTACAAAATTGAAGCTTAATCGAATGAAAATTGCGCCCTCTATAGGCGCAATGTATCTTAAAGTATACATTCAGTGCCGGATCGCTTATTTTTGTTCAATTATGCAAAAACTTATAAAGGGTGATTTTTTTGATGTTAGGATTTTCATGCATTAGTATTTGACAGATCACGTGGGATTTCAGACATGGTGTCAAAGAGAAAGATGCTCAGTATGCTTTGACATTTCATCATGAATAGACTTACTAACGAGCAACGCTTGCAAATCATTGAATTTTATTACCAAAATCAGTGTTCAGTTCGAAATGTGTTCATTCACCGTAACGTTGCGTCCAACAGCATCTTTGAAAAAATACGGTCCAATGATTCCACCAGCGTACAAACCACACCAAACAGTGCATTTTTCGGGATGCATGGGCAGTTCTTGAACGGCTTCTGGTTGCTCTTCACTCCAAATGCGGCAATTTTGCTTATTTACGTAGCCATTCAACCAGAAATGAGCCTCATCGCTGAACACATGAATGAACACATTTCGAACCGAACACTGATTTTGGTAATAAAATTCAATGATTTGCAAGCGTTGCTCGTTAGTAAGTCTATTCATGATGAAATGTCAAAGCATACTGAGCATCTTTCTCTTTGACACCATGTCTGAAATCCCACGTGATCTGTCAAATACTAATGCATGAAAATCCTAACCTCAAAAAAATCACCCTTTACTTGCCGATAGTATCGATAGGAAAATATCAATCGATATTTAGACAAACAAGTAAAAAGGTGTTAAGATCGGCCGGGCCGAACTTTGGATACCCACCACCTGGGGTATATAAGTTAACCACCTTTCATCTAAATCAGGTGAAATTTGCATACCTCATGTCCCATAGCAGTTATGGCGAAGTATGTTCCGATTTGGACCAAATACTAATCGGTACAACGCATTGTTCAATTGTGTATAACAAAATATTGGTCTTTTTAGAAGCTATAACTAAAAATAAACCGATCTGAACCATATGCGACACGGATGTTGAAAAGCCTAACACAACGAACTATCCCAAATGTCGGCAAAATCGGACAATAAATGCGCCTTTTATGGCCCCAAAACCTAAAACCAAGAAATCGGTCTTTATGGCAGCTATATCCAAATCTGGACCGATCTGGGCCAAATTGACGAAGGACGTCGAAGAGGCTAACGCAACTCACTGTCTCAAATTTCGGCAAAATCGGATAATAAATGTGGCTTTTATGGGCCTTAGACCCTAAATCGGAGGATCGGTCTAAAGGGTGATTTTTTTGAGGTTAGGATTTTCATGCATTAGTATTTGACAGATCACGTGGGATTTCAGACATGGTGTCAAAGAGAAAGATGCTCAGTATGCTTTGACATTTCATCATGAATAGACTTACTAACGAGCAACGCTTGCAAATCATTGAATTTTATTACCAAAATCAGTATTCGGTTCGAAATGTGTTCATTCACCGTAACGTTGCGTCCAACAGCATCTTTGAAAAAATACGGTCCAATGATTCCACCAGCGTACAAACCACACCAAACAGTGCATTTTTCGGGATGCATGGGCAGTTCTTGAACGGCTTCTGGTTGCTCTTCACTCCAAATGCGGCAATTTTGCTTATTTACGTAGCCATTCAACCAGAAATGAGCCTCATCGCTGAACGGTGAATGAACACATTTCGAACCGAACACTGATTTTGGTAATAAAATTCAATGATTTGCAAGCGTTGCTCGTTAGTAAGTCTATTCATGATGAAATGTCAAAGCATACTGAGCATCTTTCTCTTTGACACCATGTCTGAAATCCCACGTGATCTGTCAAATACTAATGCATGAAAATCCTAACCTCAAAAAAATCACCATTTACATAGCAGCTACATCCAAATCTGAACCGATCTGAGCCAAATTGTCGAAGGATGTCGAAGGGCCTAACGCAATTCACTTTCTCATATTTCGGCAAAATCGGATAATAAATGTGGCTTTTATGGGCCTAAGACCCTAACTCGGAGGATCGGTCTATATGGCAGCTATATCCAAATCTGAACCGATCTGAGCCAAATTAACGAAGCATGTCGAAAGGCCCAACACAACTCACTGTCCCAAATTTCAGCAAAATCGGATATTAAATGTGGCTTTTATGGGCCTAAGACCCTAAATCGGCGAATCGGTCTATATGGGAGCTGTATCAGGATATAGTCCGATATAGCCCATCTTTGAACTTAACCTGCTTATGGACAAAAAAAGAATCTGTGCAAAGTTTCAGCTCAATATCTCTATTTTTGAAGACTGTAGCGTGATTTCAACAGACAGGCGGACGGACATGTCTAGATCGTCTTAGATTTTTACGCTGATCAAGAATATATATATACTTCATAGGGTCGGAAATGGATATTTCGATGTGTTGCAAACGGAATGACAAAATGTATATACCCCCATCCTTCGGTGGTGAGTATAAAAATGATATACCGAAAGTATCGGTGGTTTCGATCTTTGCTTGCCATCGATCTTTTGCTTGCTCTAGCCTTTAAGCTTCGTTCGATTTGGAAATTCATATCGGGAAATTTGCTCATATAGGAGATTGAGATGAGTGAGTCGGTTTTTGCGGACAGTTCCAAATAACCAAATTATTAAGAGGACAGTAGAAGTACTTCGAATGGTTAATGAACCTTCGTCTAATGGCCGAATGTAAACTTTTACACATCTATCCTACGATGTTGATTTGTTATTAATTAATTCAATGGTAATCAGACACGTTATCCATCTTGGCCACCGTCTGAAAACCGCTACTATTTTAGGCCATATCAATTGCCATGCTAAACCTATCAAAAATTAGTATTCATCACTTCTACCGACAATAATCAAACCCCTTATTTTTTCTATGGTTACTGCAATACTTTATGCTCCAAATACTACGCATCCAGACAAAAAGTTATTAAAAGAATGAAATCCTAATTAGAGCCCAAAAAAGGGGAATGTCTAATTTGTGTCTGTCTGTGTGTGTGTGTTAATTAGAATATTCCATCTTAATTAGGTCGCAACCCCTTTTTCTTGGCGCCACTAAAGATAACAATAATAGCTCGATTACTAACGAGCCCAAAAAAAAAAACAACACGAAAAAAAGGAATTTAACCCTTGTGCCATAAAAAGAAATAAGTATCACAAATTAAGAATTCAATTTGATAGCAACTAATTAGTATTCCGGTCATAAACATAGTCATAGTTTTTGTACACTCACCGACAAATAAACTTTGCCTTATCACTGAGCCAAGGATTCCTTCTTGATGGTCCCATGTCCCTGTAAGCTTGTATCGATTTTTTACATAAATATACCAAAATATATATTTTCTTTGTTGTTATCTGGCGATGCTATGGCACTCCATACCACAAATAAATAAACGCGTTTTTCCTTTTATCCACTTAGCTCGCAAGGGGAGGGGGAAATCATGTTGGCTTTCTTTGTCCTTGCTGGCTAATGGCCCTGGCTGTGGCTTCGCAAAGGTCCCCTATTCAAAATATGACTCTTTAAAGGAGTGGGTGGGAAGACGTTGGTTTTGCTCTGCCTTCGTTTTTTTGTGCTCAAATTGCGCGCCTCTTAACAATTTAATGTATTGGAAATGTAAATTTTGCTACCCCCACCAACATGCCCTGCTCAGGCCCTGCTCTGGCCCCCTTTCGAATTTCGATTGCTTTTGTAGACGGTTGCCATTTCGTTTTTGTGGCCATTGCCATTGGAGATAAGAAGAAAACAAAACTATGTAAAATAAAATTGAAATAAAAAATTCCACCAAAAAACTGCACAAGCCAAACTAGGCGGTGGACGAGGGAGATGTTTGGTTGGATGGTCTGGCACACAGAATGCAAAGGAAACTGAAAAATACAATTCCGACTATAACAATTTCAAAAATATTTGCCACAATATGAGATTGAGTTCGAGATTCGAACTCAGATTGTTGAAATATCTGTGTGTGTGGGTGTGTGCGTCTGCTTGCTGCATGTTGGCAATAATGGCTGCCACCCCTGTTATGGGGGAGGCCACATTATGTGAGTTAAGGTGCTGGTGCCAGTTCAACTCACGTAAAGCAATAATGCCGAATGAAATGCAAATTTTATGCATATTAACAACAGATTGCCAAAAGTACTTGAAATCTCTTTTTCCTTCGTGCTCTTCGATTCTTCCATACTGGACGTTTTGTTTTTCTTTGCATTTTATCGATCCTCATTTTCTGCAGAGTCAAAAGAGAAAGTTCCAGATAGCAACAAAAAAAAAAACAAAGTGAAACACAACCATAAATGCTAATAGTTTAAATGGCCACAAAATTATAGGAATTTATGTTAACACAATGTTTCCCCAATGACCACTTACATGCTGAAACGGTAGTTAAAAATTCACAGCTAACGGCTGTTCATAAAAAACAACAACGTATTTGTTGCTTGTTTACCTCAATGAAATTTGAAGCATAAATGCTAGGGCTTTTCAATTATTTATAAGTGTTGCATACTTTATGGGGCAGCTATAAAGTGATGGTGGTTGCTTGATTCGACTTTTTCATCAAAAGTTATTCGACCTAGAACAACTGGAAAATGCCGCAGACGTTGTTTTGCTTTGTGGAAAACTGAGAACTACTATGAACAACGTTGACGACCCACGCAAACGAAAAAAGGACCATGATTTGCGGATCTGCACCTGGAATGTCCGCACTCTTTATAGAGAAGATGCGGTATACGCACTGGCGGATGTAATAAAGAAGTACAAGGCAGATATTACCGCCTTACAGGAAATGCGATGGACTGGGAATGGCGTCACTACAACACCAAACGGTGACGAACTATACTATAGCTGCCATAATACAAGGCATGAATTTCGCTGTGGATTTGTGGTTAGTCGGAGACTGAAACACCTTGTCTCCAGCTTTATTCCGGTGGATAAGAGGCTAGCCACAATCCGCATAAAAGCCAAATTCTTCAACATCGGCCTTAATTGTGCCCATGCCCCGACGGATGACAAAGACGAGCAGACCAGGGATATTTTCTACGAGCGCCAAGAGAGAAAATATGACCGCCGCCCCGCCCATGATATTAAAATCGTTCTGGAAGATTTTAATGCGAAAATAGGGAAGGAAGACATTTTTTTTCCAACAGTTGGAAAGTTTAGCCTCCACGAGCTATCGTCCAGTAATGGGTTGATTCTGATAGAATTCGCCGCAGCAAAAAACATGGTAGTTAGTAGCACCAGATTTCAACATAAAAATATTCACAAAGCCACCTGGCTGTCAATCGATCAAAACACGAGGAACCAAATTGATCACGTTGTGATAGATTGAAGGCATTCATCCAGCGTGTTAGATGTATGATCGATCCGTGGAGCGAATATACATTCGGATCATTACCTCGTTGCAGCAAAGGTTCGCACCCGTTTGAACATGGCGAGGAAAGTACGACCTGACACTGTACGGAAGCTGGACATTGAAAAGCTACAAACACAACAAATGGCAGCGGCATACTCAACTCGACTGACCCAACTGCTTGATGAAAGCACTCCTTGTTCCGATGATATAATGGCGCAGTGGCAAACTATTGCCCACTTCATGGAAAATGCCGCGATATTCGTACTTGGGTACCGAAAGCCTCCTCCAAGAAACCCATGGTACGACCAAGAGTGTCGAAATGCTACTGAAGCCAAGAATGCGGCATATAGAGCAAACCTGCAATTAGTAGCAACGAGCCAGATGAAGAAGAGGTATCGGGAGAAAAAGAGAGAGGAGAAACGTCTACGTCTATTCCGCAGAAAGAACAAGTAAAAGCGTGCTAAGTTCGGCCGGGCCGAATCTTACATACCCCCCACCATGGATCGCATTTGCCGAGTTCTTCTCCCGGCATCTCATCTTAGGCAAAAAAGTATATAAGAAAAGATTTGCTCTGCTATTATTACATTATTACATATTGGAGACCTGTGTAAAATGTCAGCCAATTCGAATAAGAATTGCACCCTTTGGGAGCTGTATCGGGCTATAGACCGATTAAGATCATAATAAGCACCTATGTTGATGGTCATTAGAGGATCCGTAGTACATAATTTCAGGCAAATCGGGCAATAATTGCGACCTCTAGAGGCTCAAGAAGTCAAAATCCCAGATCGGTTTATATGGCAGCTATATCAAAAGATGGACCGATTTGAACCCGACTTGGCAAAGTTGTTGGATATCATAACAAAACACGCCGTGCAAAATTTCATTCCAATCGGATAAGAATTGCGCACTCCAGAGGCTCAAGAAGTCAAGACCCAAGATCGGTTTATATGGCAGCTACATCAAAAGATGAACCGATTTGAACCCGACTTGGCAAAGTTGTTGGATATCATAACAAAACATGTCGTGCAAAATTTCATTCCAATCGGATAAGAATTGCGCACTCTAGAGGCTCAAGAAGTCAAGACCCAAGATCGGTTTATATGGCAGCTATATCAAAACATGGACCGATATGGCCCATTTACAATACCAACCGACCTACACTTATAAGAAGTATTTGTGCAAAATTTCAAGCGGCTAGCTTTACTCCTTCGGAAGTTAGCGTGCTTTCGACAGACGGACGGACATGGCTAGATCGACATAAAATTTCGCGACGATCAAGAATATATATACTTTATGGGGTCTCAGACGAATATTTCGAGTAGTTACAAACAGAATGACGATATTAGTATACCCCCCATCTTATGGTGGAGGGTATAAAAAGGAAATGGAAAGACGTGAGTATGAGCGAATTGAGATGTACATGAGTCAGAATGAAGTCCGGAATTTTTACCAAAGAATTAAACATCAAACCGATGGCTTTGGTGCAGGCACATCCTAATGCAGAGACAAGGAATGAAATCTGGTAACTGACACAGATATCATGCTGAGGATATGGAAAGAACATTTTACCTAACTGCTAGTATCCGACGTTGGCGGCAAAGAGGATACCGAAGAACCAATCCCTGATGATGGTATAGAATGTTTACCCCTTAGTCAGAATGAGGTTCAAGTAGCAGTGACCCGACTAAAGAAAAACAAGGCAGCAGGAGCCGACGGGTTACTCGCTGAAGTATTTAAGACCAGAGACGACACGCTGATAAGGCATATGCATCAGCTTATCTGCGCAAACTGGCCAGAAGAACGCATACCCGATGATTGGAACCGCAGCATACTATGTCCCGTACACCACAAGAAAGGAAATAAGACGGAATGTGTCAATTACAGAGGAAGAAGTCTCCTCCCCATTGCATACAAGATACTCTGGAGCGAACTGTGTGATTTTTAGTATGGTCCAAATCGGTTGATAACCCGATATAGCTGTCATATAAACCAATCTCGGATAATAACTTCTTGAGCAACTAGGGGTCGCAATTATTATCCAATTTGGCTAAAATTCTACATGAAGTATTTTGTTTAGACTGATATGCCTCCCAAGTAAACAGATTTTGCGATTAGACTTCTTGGACTTGACTTTGAATAAAGCGTTTTGTTTTGACTTCAAACAACTATGACAATTATGGTATAAATCGGCCCGTAGCGCCCATATATAAACCGATCTCTAGATTATACTTCTTGAGCCTCTTATTCGATTTGGATGAAATTTTGCGCAATAACTTCTTCTTCAACATACGTGCTAAATATGGTACGAATCAGTCCATAACATGATTTAGTTCCAATAGCATATAAATTTCTCTCCATTATTCTCTGTATGTTTACAAAAAGAGAGATAGCGGGCAAAGTATTTGGCAAAGGGGATCCATAGTACATAAAATTCGGCCCAAACTTTGAAGTAAGCACGCTTTTACTTCATAGCCCTTGTAGTAGAAGTTCCAAACTAGACAACCAGCTGGGCTTTGGGGTCTTGGTCTGGTTATATCGAGGAGGTTATCCGACCACTGTAGTGTGCATCAAGCGGAGATCCTTGAACTTAAACAAGTGGTGAAATGTCTAAGAAATAATGTCATAACCACAACTGGCATTAATATCTTCCCAGACAGCCATAAAATTTTCGAGGGAAAGCATTTTTGAACTCAAAACCATCCTCGACTGTCCCACATCTCTCAACAAGATGGCTGAAAATTCAATATTCATGTTTTCTGAGTGCGGGCCACGGAGATATCTCAGATAGCTGTGGATCAGACGAGCTTGCGAGACTGGGTACTACCTAACACATTCCAGACGGGTTGGAATCTGTGAATATGCCTATAGCGACATGTAAGATAAGTATTCAGGATCAGGCCCGAAGCGCAACGAATGACATGTGAATATTCGGACATGCTAACTTCTGCGCCACGCATGCATATTCTCCATTGACAATAGAGAGCATCTGTTTTCTGCTTCGAACGTTCCCTCTACGTCAGCTTCGTTTGCTCACAGCCAAAAGGGAGAGATACGTGCTATTGACAATGAGAATAAATGATGAAAGGTTTTTATTGATTACAGAAAAGAAATTGCCAGACATACAGGCGAAATGAACACAAACAAACACACCATTGGTGGACGTTTCGGGTGCTTAGTTAGGGCCCCAACTTCATTGTCATCGTGTTAGCTGAGCTTCCCGTTTGTCGGTTCACAGTTCCCAGCCTGCTTGCCTCTGATATATTTATAAGCTCTAAACATACAGGAGATTTCCTGTGGAATCTGAGTATACCATAACAAACTGACAACCGCTGCCTTCTGTACAACATCTCTTCATGTATCAATTTCTTCATCTAGTGAGCTTCAAGCTATTTTTGATTGACCTAGTGTCTTTCTGGCATCAAATGCTAGTGGACATCGAAACCTGTTTTTCTAATACGTCGTTGTTGTTTCCCTTGAAATTAAGTTTCTTTTAAGCGCTCTTTGAGACAGATCCATAACCGACACAAGGGGGAGATTCACTACAGCAAATACATCGGCCTTCTCATTTCCTCCTATGTCATCGTGCCCCCGTACCATTCATGGGGTCAAAGTGCGATATTCCCGTAGCAACATCAGTTACTGGCAACAGCGTCCCAGAATCTTGAATCCCACACTCGTACTGTTTAACGCCTTCAACTTTGCCTGACTGTCGCTAAAAATATAAATTTCCAATAGGTGGATATACATAGACAACACAACATCCTCTGCTACAGCCATCGCTTCACCTCTGCTTCAAATATGCTGCCATCATCATTCGCATTCGTAAGAAGACGTTGATATCAAGTTCACCGCAACTGATACCACACTCTGTTTCGTTCTCCAACTTCGATCGTAAATGTCGGAAAGCCTAACCCGCCCTCTCTGCCACTCCTCCAGTGTATGTCACCTTATTTGCAGTCCCTTATCCACCACGTTCACAACTTCTGCTCCACAAAGAGATGCCACACAGCGGCACGCCGTTTTATCCAATATGCTCATATATCTCACCTGTAACCTACGAATTAATTCAAGCTGCAACCGTCCTCTCCGCTGTTTCCCTTATAGACCTAAACATAGGCCTAATTTCCAACATAACCTCTAATGCCCCAGTCGCAGTGGTTCCCAAAGCTCCAGACAAATATCTTAACGCTACCCTTTTCACCGCCGAGAATACGGAGTGCATAAGTCTGGGCGTCTAACCCCACTTACTCCCTACGAGCTTCCTATACCAATATAATGTAGCAAGGCTTTTCTAAACCTTGACTCCATGTTCAGTAACTAATCCAGTTTGCTGTCCAGAAGCACCCCTAAAATTTTCGCTGACTGCGGTAACTGTGAAGTCACCAGAGTGGGTAACCAAAAGCCCGGTATCTTTCGCCTACGCGTAAACCAGACCAATTCTGTAATGGTCTATTAAGTAGCGGTTAAACATACATCCTTAAATACACTTCAAAGGCTGCAAGCCTGAGTTTTCCTAGATTCTCAATCGGTGCGGTATCTAATAGGTTTTTCGTTATTGGCCACGAATATGGTGCTGCAAGGCTTTTTTTTAAACCTTGACTCTATGTTCCGTATGTAATCCAGTTTGTGGTCCAGAATCACCCCCCTTCGACTGCGGTAACTGTAACGTCATCTCCTGCGGAGTGGGTAACCCAAAGACCTATATCTTTAGCCCACGCGTATACAGCACCAATTTCGTAATTGTCAGTTAAATAGCGCTTAAACATACATCCAGAAATACACTTCTAAGTCTGCGGTCTGAGCTTCCATACATTCTCAATCGTTCCGGTATCTAATAGGTTTTTTATACCCACCACCGTAGAATATTCATCATTTAGTCATTCCGTTTGCAACCCATCGAAATATCAATTTCCGACCCTACAAAGTATATATATTTCGGATCGTCGTAAAATTCTAAGACGATTTAACGATGTCCGTGTGTCTGTCCGTCTGTCCATCTGTCCGTCTATCCATTTATCCGTCTGTCCGTCCGCCTGGTGTAATCACTCTAAAGCCTTCAAAAATTGAGATATTGAGCTGAAATTTGGCACAGATACGTCTTTTTGATGCAAGCACGTTAAGTTCTTCAACGGGCCAAATCGGACCACATTTGGATATAACTGCTATATACACCGATTTTCCGATAAAGGGTCTAATGTCCATAAAAACATAATTTTTCATCCGACTTTGCTGAAATTTGAAACAGTTAGTAGGTTAAGACCTCCCAACATCCGACCTAAATATGGTTCAGATCGGACTATATTTAGATATAGCTGTCATATAGATCGATCTGCCGATAAGGGGTCTGAAGCCAATAAAAGCTTTATTTACTACCGGATTTCCCTGCAATTTGAAACAGTTAGTAGGTTAAGACCTCCCAATATTCGACCTAAATATGGTTCAGATCGGACTATATTTAGATATAGCTGTCATATAGACCGATCTGCCGATAAGGGGACTGAAGCTCATAAAAACTTTATTTATTACCCGATTTCGCTGAAATTTGAAAAGGTGAGTTATTCTAAGCCTCGCGATATCCGACCTTAATATGGTTCAGATCGCTTTATTTTTGGATATATCTGCCAAAAAGAGCAGTATTTTGTTCTACAAAATTTAAATAGTGACTTATTGTGTTGCCCAAAAAGTAATTGCGGATTTTTCATGTAGTCGGCGTTGACAAATTTTTTCACAGCTTGTGACTCTGTAATTGCATTCTTTCTTCTGTCAGTTATCAGCTGTTACTTTTAGCTTGCTTTAGAAAAAAAGTGTAAAAAAAGTATATTTGATTAAAGTTCATTCTCAGTTTTATTAAAAATTCATTTACTTTCTTTTAAAAAATCGACAATTACTTTTTGGGCAACCCAATGTATATATATTTGACCACTCAATGTCCGTGCCGAATTTGGTTGCATAAGTTACCCAATTTTAACCGGATTGTGACGAAATGGGATTTACCTATATACCCGAGGTGGTGGGTGCCCAAAGTTCGGCCCGGCCAAAATTAATGCCTTTTTACTTGTCGTTGTTGGCTTTAATCACTGTTGCCCAATTCCCATAAAGAGAGAATCCCAAATCTAAGCTCGCATATAGTTTTTCGGATTGCCAAAACAATAATGCCCTCGGAAATGTTATGAAGAAGTAGAAACAATTATAGAACCCAATGGCTTTACGTCAACACGTAACATGTGTAACAAATTATTCTCCCCCCTCCCAAAAAGCAATTATACTCAATGCCGTACTTCATTAACACGCTCATTATAAATGCAAAGCAGTTCGAACAAATGATTACGTGCTCTTGCCATTCTTTCTCGTTCTCTCACTCCCCTGCTCTATTTTACCGGCTTTTTCTTCTTGCATGTATCATTTATTATAATTTGTATTTTAAATATGTGTAGTTTGTTAACTTTAACGCTAAATTTGTTGATTGTTTTCACGTTAACCTTTGCCACCTACAAAGGGCACCGCACCATACTCAGTGCCACACTCTTACTCCTCGTTTGCTAGAAGGAGTCCAACGCATTTCCTTTAACATTAACAAATCTTGGTAGGATTTCTTGTTTATCCCTTAAGGTAGACTTCATATTTTTTCGGTTTGTTTGTTTTGTGATTATTCAAACAGCAGGCGCTCAAAAAGAGCTCCTACAACGTTTGCGTGTATGTGGGTTTCTGTGTATTTGTTGAAGCTTTAGCGTGTGTGTGTGTGTTGTGTGTATACGCACACAATCTTGCCAAGCGCGTAAGTAATGCGTGTAGTAGAAAATGTGCAAAACATTAATCATGAGCTCTTCCTGGAGTTTAGCATACCTCGCGGTAAGGCCATCCATTGGTGAGGCCAAAACTCGGAGCAGCAGCTGAGTTTAACCCAGTCATGGTATATGAAATATTTGTTGCCACCTGCAAAGCCTGAAGCTTTGCAAGGTGCGCTTAACGTTCATTTGTTTTCCCTGTGCTAATGTTTGTATTTGCATTCATATTTGTGTTTATTTTATTATTGCCGTGTGTATGTGGGGGTGTTCATCCGTTTCGCTTGCTTGTTGTTTCGGTTGTTGTTTGTTACGTTATTTTGCCTTTGGCTGGCAAAGTTAGTGAGCTGAATATGCTTCCTTGTTGCTTCAACACAGTGTTTGGCAAATAACTTAATTTAAATACTGGTCCCCAGAGTTTATAAACAAATTTTAAATTCCAAGCAGAATTTTAGAAACGAGTAAAAACGTGCAAAATTCGGCAGAGCCGAATATTAGAGACCTAATTTTGGATTCCGCTAAAAATTTACCCTCAACTCAGTTTGTATAAGCTTCTATGGTCGCTACGATTCATATCGGAGTGTCGGCATCTAATGAAGTAAATGCTGGAAATCATTACAGAAATCTTTGTGCCAAATTGGGCGCAAAAGTTGAGGCTTTTAAGGGCTCAAAAAGTCAAATCCGGGGATTGGTTTATGCGAAGGCTATGTCTGTTTGTAAACCTATTCGGATCATACTCGGCACTGATATTGGAAGTCAAAACAGGAATCCTTGCGCCAAATGTCAGCCAAATCTGATGAAAATTGAGGACTCTTGGAGATCAAGAAGTCAAAACTGGGGATTGCTTTATATGGGGGCTATACCAGTTAATAGATCGATTTGTATCATTCTCGGCTGTTGAAGTCATAAATGTCCTTGAGCTAAGTTGCGGCCAAATCGGACGAAAATTGAGGCATGTGGATGCTCAAGAATTCAAAACTATGGATCGGTTTATATAGGGGCTATATGAGTTTATAGGTCGATTCGGATCGTACTTGTAACGGAAGTTGGAAGTCGAAAAAGACGAAGGAAGGGGCAGACGGACGGTCATGGTTATATCGACTTGGAATATCAAGATAATCAATAATATATACACTTTAAAGGGTCGCAGGTGTTACAAACGGAATGACTAGATTAGCATGCCCCTTATCCTATGGTACTTACTGTACATTAATTGTCCATTACAGAAAATTTATTGCTCTTACCGAATGTAGAATATATGCCCAAGCACCTCGATCTTTTTGGAGGCCACCGTAGCGAAGAGGTTAGCATGTCCGCCTATGCCTCTGAATACTAGGGTTCGAATCCTGCCAGAACCATCAGAAATATTTTTCAGCGGTGATTATCCTAATGTGAGGTACTTTGCTATGTAAAAGCTTATCCCCAAAGAGGTGTCGCTCTGCGGCACCCATTCGGACTCAGCTATAACCAGTAAGGAAGGGTAAAAGTCGGACGGTGTCGACTGTATAATACCCTACACCTATCCTATAAGTATAATAAGCTATATCCAATTCTGAACCAATTTTGATGGGCCACGGCGGATGTTTTCAGATGGGTTATTAAACAACCCGTATAAAATTTAGAGTAATTATGTTCAAATTGCAATAACTACGGTTGACAAATGACAACATTAATGCAAATTACCCAAAATCTGACGAACAATATATGGGAGCTATATCTAACTCTAAACCGATTTCGAGCAAACTTCTCAGATATTGTGGTACTCGTCGAGAAAAGCGTTGTGCAAAATTTTGGCAAGGTTGGTCAAAAAATGTGATTGCAATGGCCCTAGAAGTGAAAATCAGACGATATGACATCTATATCTAAATCTAAACCGATTTCCATGAAATTCACCAGTAATGCCGAGACAAGAGAAAATCCTTCCTACCAAATTTCAAGAGAATCGGTTAACAAATGACCATTTTATTGCATTATTACTGCAATTCGAACGAACATATATATGGGAGCTCTATCCAAATCTAAACCGATTTTGATGAAATTCATTCGTAATATTGGGAATCATGATCATTTTATTGCAGTATTACTGCAAATCGGACGAACATATATATGGGAGCTATATCTAAATCTGATCCGATTTTTTCCAATTTCAATAGACTTCGTCTCTAGGCCAAAAAAACATGACTATAACAAATTTGAAGACGATCGGATGAAAATTGCGACCCGTAGTTTGTTCACAAATTAACATGGACAGACGGACAGACAGACAGACAGACGGACATAGCTAAATCGAATCAGAAAGTGTTTCTGAGTCGACCGGTATACTTATCAAGGGGCTATCTCTCTTCATTTTGGGTGTAACAAATTAATTCACTAAGTTATAATACCCTGTACCACAGTAGTGGTGTAGGGTATAAAAAGTAGGTTTATTAGCATTGAGCTTAAAATTGAATCGGACAGCACTCACTGATTTGTGAGAAATTTGCCCCAGTCCCTTAATAGAATGTTCAAAGGTAAATTTGCATCACATAGATTTTCAGCGCTTCGTCTCCTATTTCTGACGAGGTCCATCGGAGTTTTGCTCTTCCCTTTGCGTTTTCTTTTATGGTCGCCTTCGAAAGGCTGCTTTGCTGGAGCTTCTTCACCCATTCTGACAACGTGTCCTAGCCAGAATTAACGCTGTATTTTTATGCCTTTAACTATGCTTTAGTCGTCATGCAGCTTGTGGTTCATACGACGCCTATATTCTGCATTAACGCAAACTGGTCCATATATTTTACGAAGGATTCTTCTCTTAAACACTCCAAGTATTGCCTCATCTGCTTTCTCAAATACTCATGCTTCGGAGTCATACAACAGCACGGGTAGTATCAGTATATTGTATAGTGTAATTTTTTGTCTGTCGAGAGGTGGCTTTGCTCCTCATCTGCTTGCTCAGTCCAAAACAGCATCCGCTAGCCAATATTATCCTTTGTTATATTTCAAAACTAGTGTCGTTTGTTTCGGTTATCGCTGTGCCGAGGTATAAAAGGTGGCTGACTATCTCAAAGTTGTAGTTTCCAACTTTCTCCACATTCTTTATCTGATCGGGTTTACAGGGCTTTGTGGGAGTTGATATTATCCATTTTATCTAATCTCCATTTACTGCCAAACCCACTTTCCTAAGATCTTTTTCGATACTTTCAAATGCTGCTATTGATTCGTCCGGTGATCGACCCATAATATCGATGTTGTCGGCAAAGGCGAGTAGCATATGTTCTCTTGTGAGTAGTGTGCCATGCCTATTCACACCTGCATCACATTTAATCCTCTCCGGCAGGATATTAAAGGGATCATACCATGGGCTGTCTCCCTGTCCGAAACCTCGTTTGGTATTGAATGGTTGGGATAGGTTGTATCCTATTTTAACCGAGGAGAGTGATCAGCAAGCGTCATCCTGCAAAGTCGTATCAGTTTTGCAGGGATACAAAAGTCAGGCATGGCCTGGAACACCTTCGAATATATTGAGCTATCGAAGCCGGCTTTGTAATCATCGAAAATATGGTAGGTGTTGAATATTCCTTCTCGGGTCTTTTCCAGGATTTGACGCGGTATAAATATCAGGTATATGGTGGATTTATTAGGTCTAAAGCAACATTGATAGGGCCTTATTGCTTCGTTGATTTAAACTATAATCTTTTACAAAGTACGCTCGATAGTATCTTGTACGCGATGGGGAGGAGACTTATTCCTCTGTAGTTGGCACATACCATTTTGTCCCCTTTCTTGTGTACTGCAAATAGTATTGTGAGGTTCCAGTCATCGCGTATGCGTTCTTCTTGCCAAATTGCGAAGACGAGCTGATGCATACGCCGTATCAGCGTGTCGCCTGCGGTCTTAAATAGTTAAGCCGGCAACCCATCGGCTCCTGCTACCTTATTGTTTTTCAGCCGGGTTACTGCAACGTGGAACTCGTTTCGATAATGTGATACACATTCTACACCATCATCAGGTATTAATGCTGCGGTATACACATAGCCACTATCATCGGATACCAGCAGCTGGGAAAAGCGTTCTTTCCATATCCTCAGAACACTATCTGTATCAGTTACCAGTTTGTCTCTGCAGAAGGATGTGCCTGTATCAAAACCATCGGTTTGAAGTTAAATCCCTTGGTACAATCTTTGGACTTCATTCCGGCTCCTAAACATCTCGATTCGCTCATATTCACGTCTTTCCATTTCCTTCTTCTTTTTGCGGGAAAAGGTGTTTTTTCCTCTCCTCTCCTCTCATGATATTTTTCCTTCATCTGGTGCACTGCTACTTACTGTAATGGTGCTCTTTATGCCGCATTCTTGGCTTCAGTAACTTCTGGCAGGGAGTGCTTTCTTTAAGCAATTGGGTCAGCCGAGTGTCCAGGAGTCTAGTTTCGACGTCCAGTGTCAGATCATACTTTTCTCGCCACACTAAAACGTATGCGAACTTTTGGTGCAACAAGGTAATGATCAGAATCGATGTTCGCCCCTCGGGTCGATAGTACATCTAACACGCTGGATGAATGCCTTCCATCTATCACAACATGATCTATTTGGTTTATCGTGTTTTGATATGATGGCAGCATTGTGGCTATGTGAATGCTTCGATGTTGGAGTCTGATGCTGCTTACTACCAGCATCTCGGCGAAGTCTATTAGACTTCATCCATTATCGGAAGTTTCTTTGTGTGGGCAAAATTTTCCGACTATTAGGCCAAAGAAATTTCCCTACTTATTTTCGCATTAAAATCTTCTAGAACGATTTTAATATCTTGGGCGGGACAGCGGTCATATTATCTTTCTAAGTGCTCGTAGAAAATATCCTTGGTCTGTTCGTCCCTATCTTCCGTCACGGCATATGCGCAAATAAGAATGATGTTGAAGAATTTGGTCTTTAATCGGATTGTGGCTAGCCTCTCATCCACCGGAGTAAACCTGGAGACAAGGTATTTCAGTCTCGGACTAACCATAAATCCACAGCGAAATTCGTGCCCCGTGTATAGTTCGTCACCGTTTGGTGTTGTAGTGACGCTATTCCCAGTCTATCGCACTTCCTGTAAGGCGGTAATATCTGCCTTGTACTTCTCTAATATATCCGCCAGCGTGTATACTGCACCTTCTCTATAAAGATTACAGACATTCAAGGTGCAGATATGCAAATCATGGTCCTTAAAACGTTTGCGGGGGTTATCAACTTGGGGGACAACCGTTTTTATTCTTCATTTTTTTTAAAGCAATTTCTTTACAATTTTCGGATGATGCTCTACTAATCCGACGCCCCAAGCTATACTTTTATTTTTCTATGTGTGAACTCGTGGCACATTTTAGCTCACTACCTTTAACGAATGTTAAACAAGCCTTTTATGACGACTTTCAATATATCGATAAAGTTTAGTCGAAATAGGTTCATATTTAGATATACCTGCCATGTATATGTCCATGTCTAATTTGGAGAAATATTGCAATAAAGTGCTCATTTGTTAACCGATTATCACGAAATTTCATAGAAACCGGTTCAGATTTTTCTTTAAAAGCGAATGGGATATATGTCCCATGTCCCATGTTTTTTTCATAGAAAAAGCTAAATTTTTACCACTTTGGCGACACTTTACTTTGTAAATAGGACTGTTCTCAGAACGGCAATAAAGCAATAAAACCATAATTTTATCGAGCTGTTAATTCTTCGTCATCATAGGATTAAGTTTATAAATTGTGTATTTTTATCCGGTTAGTCTGAAATTTGAAATGGAGAGTTTCGTTAGAACTATCTACAACTGTGTCGAAAGTCTATGTCCTCGTCTACAAATGTTGAAATTATCTTTTACCGCTCAGATCAACAGGTAAGAAGTTGTATACTAATTTCCAATTTTTTCGCCGTTAGGCCCACTGTGCGGTGTGAATAGTGGACAGTGAAGTGTGGCATGATCATGCCTTGAGTAAATCACATCTCAATGGTTAGCCTAGCAAGCGTTCTGACCTTGTGCCTCTGACACAGGAACGTCCCAGTGGCTATGTGTCACGTTCACGCCGTGAGTGATTCACTTCTCGGTGTGTATCCTAGCCAGAGTTCTGCCCTAGTCCCATGTGCCATCTTGACGTCGTTAGTGAATCACATCACGGTGATTAGTCAAGTCAACATGCTGCTCTTGTCCTTCCGACATAGAAACACTGTGTGCCATTGTTCACGCGTTCGAAGCAAACCCCTACTCCGCATCAGTAGCCTAGTGCCACGTTCACTCGGTGAGTGAACGACATCTAGGTAAAGAGTCAAGCCAACGATTCGCACTGGTCCCTCCGAGTAACTTTGCCATAGACCCATTGCCTACTCTGGTGTCCCGCTGATCTAGTGCCACTTTGTCCCCATATTCGAATAACATTTCGGTGATAAGACCAGCCAGTATTCTGTCTTTGTTGCTCCGATACTGGAGCCACAGCGCAATTGACCAAGAAGCCTTATATCTTAGAGACAAGCGCCACAGAGCCATTTACCAAGCGTTAGCTTCCACCTCCTGAACCACTTCCCGGTAACCTAAGCCACCAGCGTTGCGCACCATGTCCCACTGACACAGGCGCCATAGCCCACCAGAATTTCCTTAAAGTCTCTAACCAATAGCACACACATTCATATGTATTTATGTTGGTTTTTCTGGCGAAATTATTTACCTTTGTTCAATTTACGAGTATTTTTTCGTTTCGGTTTGTGTCATTTCAATTATTTGCTTTTGTTGGCAAATATTTTTGCCTTTTTGCTGTTGCTAAAAGTCCAAAAATACTTGTGTGTTGGCTGTACAATATGCACGTTTTTTGGTTTCGAACATTTATATAAATCAATTTTTGACAAAGATTTACGATGTTTTATGCATTCGGTTTTTGGTTTGGCGCTTTTGCCATGCTTTTAACTGTGATTTTTTCTCCATGTATTATATTTTTGATGCCATCATACATTATCGAACAGTCGGCGGGGCTGATGGCAGGGGGACACGCATTTGTCTTAGGTCACAAAAAGGTTTATTAACTTCTTTGTGACTGGCATTTAATGTTAAACTAATCTGGCATAGAATTATAAATTAAGGCTAAAGCAAAACATTATTCACAGCAAAATAAATTCCAGTGAACAAGAAACAGAAACTTTTCTATTAGGCTTCACAAAGAAAAGAAAGGTATAGGCAAGTCGCAGACGTAGACGTATTCTGTTTACTCTTAAACTTGTATAAAATGTCAGCTGTGTCACCAGGCTAATTTCCTTATTTCACAAATAATGTTGTTGTTGCTGCCGCTGCCGCTGCCGAATGCTATGGAAAAGCATTTCGACATTTTTGTAGCTAATTGAACGTAAATTATGTGAGCTGCATATTTGATGATGATGTTGATGAATTCCAATTAAATTTTCCCCTGTTTTTCTTTATTTCATTTCCTGACATTATTTTAAAATGTAACCCAATTACTGGACGCAGGTACCTTGATGTGCTTTCGCTAATTTGTTTGGTTCTTGCTTACATATCTAATGAATAATTTGCTTGCCAAAAGATCAAAGCAACGTGATATTTGAAAAGGACAATTACTGACATTTCAGCCATCAATTATGTCTTTATTAAAGTGACAGCGAAATATTTATGAACAATTGACAACGATTACAGATAGTATGGATGAAACATAATATGATGAATACCGTTTGGTACTAGCCTTATTACCGAACTGGTATTGGTTTTAATACCAATCTAATATTGGTTTTAGTACCAGATTGTAATTGGTTTTAATACCAAACCGTTATTGAATATTCCACCCTCTAATGAACCAAGTTCTTTGCGCGGTATCCCTTTTAAGGCAAACAAACAATAATGAATAAGAACTGTTATGTTAGTGGATCTATATCAAGTTATAGTCTGATTCGGACCATAAATGAATTGAATGCTGAACATTGCAGAATATTTTTGTGTAATATTTCAGTCCATTCGGATAAGAACTGCGCCTTGTAGGGCCTCAAGAAGCAAAATCGGGAGATCGGATTATATGGGAGCTGTATCAGACTATGGATCGATTCAGACCATATTAAACACGTATGTTGAAGGTCATGAGAGAAGCCGTTATTCAAAATTTGTGCCAAATCGAATGAGAATTGCGCCCTCTAGAGGCTCTAGGAATTAATATCCCAGTTCGGTTTATATGGTAGCTATGTCAGGTTATGAACCGATTTAGACCATGCTTAACACAGTTGTTGGAAGTGATACCAAAACACCTCGTGCAAAATTACAGCCAAATCGGATAAGAATTGCGCCTTCTAAAAGATGAAGAAGTCAAGACCCCAGATCGGTTTATATGACATTTTTTTACTATATCTTATTATTTCGAGACGCTTTTTAATTTGAGCCCAATTACATAATTCCAACCCTTCCCGTGCCGCCGTGCAAACATTCGCCATTCCCACACTAATCGCACGAACAACACTTAACACCCTCTTATATCGAACCTACGATCCAACACAAACTTTAGTGCCAAATTTCATGATTCTAGCTTAAGACGTTTGAGCTGTGGAGTGAACAATCAGTCATTTGCCAGTCGGTCAACCAAACACCTCTTTTATATAGGGTAATTTTTTAGCTAACATCTTTTTGGCAAAACTAGTTAAACAGCTCACGCAAATTTCGTGTTTTGTTTCACTGTCTAACATCTTCAGTTTGGTCTATAATTTAACCATGAATCGTCTTACAAATTAACAACGCTTGCAAATTATTGAAAATTAAGAAAGTTCATCGCGCGCTTCTTCTTCTTCAGCAACGATGCTCACTTTTGGCTCAATGGGTACGTTAATAAGCAGGATTGTCGATTTTGGTGTGAAGATCAGCCAGAAGCAATGCAAGAGCTACCAATGCATCCAAAAAAAGTCACAGTTTAGTGCGATTTATGGGCTGGTAGCATCATTGGACCGTACTTCTTCCAAATTGATTCGAATCGTAATGTAACTGTGAATGGTGAACGCTACCGTGAGATGATATCCAACTTTTTTTGCCCAAAATACAAGAGCTTGACTTCCAATACATGTGGTTTCAACAAGATGGTGCCACATGCCATACAGCACGTGTAACAATGAACTTATTGAGAGGCGAGTTTGATGAACATTTTATTTCACATTCGGGACCGGTCTATTGGCCGCCTAGATCGTGAGATTTAACGTCTTTAGACTATTTTTTTGTGGGGCTATGTTAAAGCTCATGTCTATACAATTGAAGCATTGGAAGACAGCATTGAAGCTTTTATTCGTGAGATGCCGGCCGATATGTTGGAAATAGTATGCCAAAATTGGACTAAATAATCTTCAAACATTTAATTGTATAGACCGTATGATCGATTCAAATAAGGATTTTTTGCATTTTTCTTGATGTGTTTTTCTTTTTATACCCACCACCGCAGAATAGAGGGAGTATATGCATTTAGTCATTGCGTTTGCAACATATCGAAATATAAATTTCCGACCCCACAAAGTATATATATTTCGGATTGTCGTAAAATTCCAACATGATTTAACGATGTCCGTGTGTCTGCCCGTCCGTCTGTTTTAATCACTATGCAGCACTCAAAAATTGAGACATTGAGCTGAAATTTGGCACAGATATGTCTTTTAGATGCACGCTGGTTAAGTTATTGAACGGGCCAAATAGAATATAATTGGATATAGCTGCTATATAGACCGATCTGCCGATAAGGGGTCTCAAGCCCATAAAAACTTTATTTATTACACGATTTCGCTGAAATTTGAAACAGTGAGTAGTTTTAGGTCTTCCAACATCTGTCCTAAACATGGTTTAGATCTGACTATTTTTAGATATAGCTGCCATATAGACCGATCTCCCGATAAGGGGTCTGAAGCTTTACTTGATATCCGATTTCGTTGAAATTTTAAACAGTGAGTTGTTTTAAGCCTCCCGGCATCCGCCCCAAATATGTTTCAGATCGATGATATAGCTGCCATGTATACCGATCAGTCGTTTAAGGGTCTGGATCCCATGAAAGCTGAAATTGGAATCATTGCATTGTTTTAAGCCACCCGCCATCTGACCCAAATATATTGGTTGCCCAAAAAGTAATTGCGGATTTTTCATATAGTCGGCGTTGACAAATTTTTTCACAGCTTGTGACTCTGTAATTGCATTATTTCTTCTGTCAGTTATCAGCTGTTACTTTTAGCTTGCTTTAGAAAAAAGGGTAAAAAAAGTATATTTGATTAAAGTTCATTCTAAGTTTTATTAAAAATGCATTTACTTTCTTTTAAAAAATCCGCAATTACTTTTTGGGCAACCCAATAGTAAATATCGGAATGTAATTAGATATAGCTGTCATATAGACCGATATGTCGATTAAGGGTCTGAAGCTCATAAAAGATTTATTTATTACCCGATTTCGGCGAAATTTGAAATAGTGAGTTGGTTTAAGCCTCCAGACATCCGACCGACATATGAGTAAGATCAGACTATCTAGATATAGCTGTCATATAGACCGATCTTCTTAAAATATAAAAAGCGCATTTACTATCCGATTTCTTTGAAATTTGACGCAGTGACTTATGTATGGCTCTTCAGCATCCGTGTCCTATATTGTTCAGATTGTTTTATATTTGGATAAAGCTGCCAAAAAAAAAATATTATATTCTACAAAATTTAACAGTGACTTATATTTATTAGACTACTCAATGTCCGTGCCGAATTTGGGTGCTTAAAGGGAGTTTACATATATACCCGAGGTGGTGGGTATCTAAAGTTCGGCCCGGCCGAACTTAATGCATTTTTAGTTGTTTTTTTTTTTAACTTTCCTATAGCTTTTAAAAAATCACCCTTTATAAAGAGAAGAAAACGATACTAGAAGAGAGTGTGAACACAGACACGTTAGTATGTATGTTCATTAGGATGGGTTAATTTGTAGCGATTGTCAAAATGGTAATCTACGACTATTTCTAAGGAGTTTTGCCAAAGTACACATGGATCTAAATTCAAAATCGATCTTCCGGTTTTGACTGCAAAATCGGAAGTTTTATTATTGTGGGAATGAAAAACGAGTTTTTCGTTAAAAACCGGAAGCTCGATTTTGATTTCGTTTTTTTGGTATTTCCTAGACATTGTAATAGAGTGCGATTTTACAACCGCCTGCGCCACCTAACGATGTAACCCCCTTTGGCCTAGTTGTCTGAGGAGGCCTACAGATACATCTGCAAGGTCACCCACCAAATGTATCCGTCTACCCAAGATGGAAATTCTGTTAGCATTATCCACATATACACTTATTTTGATCATTAACATCAACTCGAAGAATTTAGGAATAGCATATACCTTTGAAAGACAGCTTGACCAAATAGATCATGAAAGTAATTAAGATCTTACATCAATATTTCAAGGTTTTGATAAGAATGACAAAGATACAAAAATTAATTTCTACTATTTATTCATTTTTTTCGACTATCCTTTGCGTCAGCGTACGTGCGTGCACACACTCACATACAATTAGTGAATGCAACCCTCTTATTACCTCCTGCCAGCCATGTTATCCGTGTCAATAAAGATTACTACAAAACCAAATTGTCAATTTGTCACACATGGGCTTATTTCTGTCAACTTGCAATCAAACGAACCTATCTTCACACAAAAAAAAAACTCAAATCTGGACACTATCCTAAGCACCATAGGACACATCACGTGGACTTTATAAAACTTTGTGAGAAAACTCCAAGATTTATCATCATAATATGATCTAAGGCAACATGTATGAGTCATTCACATGTTTTATTGCCTAAACAACATCCATGAGGGTTTGTCAGTGTATCGTAGTGTTTGCGTTTTTCTTTTATGGCCATTACTCTTCATTTGTCACCAACAGGGCGTAAATGATAAATTCGACATCTGTATCTATAAGGCAGGCAAAAGGCCTGCTCTAAATCCAAGCGATGGTCATCAAATACACGGAAGAGCCTTTACAACATTCACTACAGATAACATAAATTCTTCAAAAAAAAAAGTCCAACAAACAGAAATACAAACACTAGAAGGGTTAAAGGACATCGGGAAAAAAGTATAAAAAAAAACAAACATAAAATAGTCTTAAAGATAATGAAAATGTACTATGCCAATGCCAAGAGAAGGGGAGAGTTATCAAAAAAGTCATTAAAAATGTGCCAAAATTTGGGAGCAGCTTAGGGGTCTAGTTTATTATATAGTCTTTCGCTGGTGTGCTTAAGTCAATTTGATTGATTTTTAGTTAATAGTTCCAATGAAAGCTGCACTGAAACATGTTCCATTGCAGCAGAACTCTGAACCACCTGTGAATGCAATACCTTTATCTGCTGTAATTTAATTAACCTCATTCCTTTGAAAACATCGATTTTACCTTTCAAATCTTAAAACTCATAAAAACGTCTCCAACTTCAAATCTGCCCCATTGCGCTGTAGCGCAAACCTGATTTTTTTTTTTGCCAAAGCATAATCCCAATGAACTTGAAAAACAATGGGTGTTGTATATCAAATATTTCATTAAGGTGTCTAGTTTTTTTTAGTTAACAGATAGATTTCCCATTACCATTAGTTTTTTGAAATCTATATGTGGTCCAAGTTTACTCAAGTACGCACAAAATAAAGGCTCAGTGTGAAACCAATATCCGCACACACACACGCACACTCATACTAGCATTCACACATGCCTAAATCCATACCTTCACACTTGGGTCCTTATTCATATATCAATGAGGATTATTGGCTGTTGGAAATTAGTCAAAGGAAAATGTGTTCGTCCCAACTATGGCAGCATAAAAACCATACGTCTGTCCGTCCATGCGTGTGTCGCTTTCCTAGATTAAAATTTCCTCACTTGTTATTCAATAAGAAGGATAAAAAACAACCGAACGAAATTCATTCACTAGCTAAAGTCCCTTTGCAAAAACCAACTCCAATACTCAAACTCTCCATGTATTGTAGTAGATGTCATCGGCAGCAGCAGCAACAACTTTTTTCCCTTGATATATATTTCCTTTGTTTTGGTTGAATGGATAGATGTTATTTCGTTGAAGAATTTCAAATAAGTTTACCTCATATAAGAAAGAGAAAAAAAAATTATTTCATTTTTGCACCAAATATGAGAAAGACAGTGGATTGATAAGGATAGGCCGAAAAAGAAACCTTGTTTGAGTTCAAGAAATCAATGTGATATTTATTATGCAGCAGGATGTTAAAGAGATCTAACGATAAGTTGTCACACTCTCACTAATCTCGTTTGGTATGGAACGGTTCAGGGCGTTTCCTTCCTATTCTAGCTGAGGAACGTTTAAGCATCATCCTGCAGATTCTTATCAATTTTGCAGGTATACCAAACTCAGACATGGTTTGAAAACCTGTTCTCTGTAGTAAGTACATGCTGTCTTGTCTCCTTTCTTGTGCATGAATTGTAATTACAATTTAGCGGGCAACCCAATGACTCATGCTTAGAGATGGGCGATGGGTAATCACCCAAAAGGTATTTACCCGGTAAATAAATACCCGGATATTTACCTTTTCATACCCAAAAGCTGGGTATTTATAATTTTGCAGATATCTTGGGTATAAAAACATTTTTCAAACAATTGTAAATGATAGCGTATTCTTTGCATATAAAACTAACCTTCTGATCTCATAAAATTGGATTTTAGTTGTATATAGCCGCTATATAGACCGAACTCCAGACTTAAAATCTTCAGGCGAAAATTGGTAGTTTTCATCCAATTTCGATGAAATTTGGCACAGTGAGTTCTGGTAGACCCCTATTCATTTTTGTGAAGTGCGTTTCAGATCGGACTATATTTGGATATATCTGCCCTTAGACCGACCACCCGATCTCCCGTTATAGAGTATTGAAGCCATAAAAGATCCATTTATTACCCGTATTCGATAAAATTTGACACAGTGTGTTCTGGTAGACCCCTACCCATTCCTGTCAAATGTGGTACAGATCGGATCATATTTGGATATAGTTGTCATCTATACCGATCTCCCGATATTGTGTAATGAGCCTATAAAAGGAGCATTTTTCATCCTATTTCGATGAAATTTCTGTGAAGTGCGCTTCGGATCGGACTATATTTGGATATAGCTGACATTAGACCGATCACCCGATCTCTCCGGTTGAGGCTCAATACTCTATATCGGGAGATCAGCCTATATGGCGGCTATATTCAAATATGGTCCGATCTGCACCACATTTGACAGGAACGGGTAGGGGTTGCCCAAAACACACGGTGCCAAATTTCATCGAATTCGGGTAATTAATGAATCTTTTATGGCTTCAATACCCTATATCGGGAGATCGGTTGGCAGGTCTAAGGGCAGCTATATCCAAATGTAGTACAATCTGAACCGCACTTCACAAAAATGAATAGGGGTCTACCAGAACCCACTATGCCAAATTTCATCGAAATCGGATGAAAACTACCAATTTTCGCCTTAAGATTTTAAGTCTGGAGATCGGCCTATATAGCGGCTATATATAACTAAAACCCGACTTTTTGAGATCAGAAGAACAGGTTTATATACAAAGAATACGAAATCATCAAAAATTGTTTGGAAAACTTTTTTATACCCAAGATACCTGCAAAATTATAAATACCCAAAAAAGGTATTTACCCAATAAATAACCAAGCGTTGGGTATTTACCAGGTAGAAACCCATCTCTACTCATGCTGCCTTGTTGTTCTTCAGTCGGGTCGCAGATACTTGCACCTGATTGTGACTAGTCGGCATACATTCTATGCTACCATCACCATTGGTTATGCGGTATCCTCGTCGCCAACACCACTGGATACCAGCAGCTGGGAAAATATTCTTTCTCTACCCTGAACATACTATCTGTAACTGTTACCGGATAACCCTTTGTGCCTGCAGGAGGCAGCGGACATTGCTCTGTATGCCGCATTCTTGCTTTAATATCGGGAGATCGGTTTATGTGGGAGCTATATCTAGTTATACACCGATTTGGACCATACCTGGCATAATTGCTGAAAGTCAAAACAATGGGCTTTAACAAAATTTTATCGTAAGCGAATAATAATTGCGCAGTCCTGAGGCCCAAGGTGTTAAAACCCGAGATCGGTTTACATGGCAGCTATATCAATTTATTAACATGTGAGTGAAGATAAATTCCGAATTTAACTAGTGGAGACACAAACCACTCACCTAACAGCCCTCGAAAATAATCGAATTTTGGGGAAAAACTTTGAAAAACCAGCTACAATATTCGAAAAATCATTTTTGCGTGGACAACTGTGCAAAAATGGAAATACTAAGGACTATGAAACTGGCCTCAAACAACAGCTTGTGAAGCCTAGTTTCTAGTCCATACCAGCAAATGTCGAAATTAAGGGAAAACTTGGCAAAATCAGGCACAATATTCGAGAAATAATTTTTCGTGGACCACTGAGCAAAAATGGAAATACTTAGAATCATGAAACTGGCTGCAAACAACAGCTTATTAAGCCTGTCCATATCAGCATATGATCCATATAATCGTTCCTCTATCGAAGTTTTGGGAAAACTTGGCAAAATCAGACACAATATTTGAGATCATTTTTGCGTGGACCACTGTGCAAAAATGGAAATACTTAGGATCATGAAACTGGCCGCAAACAACAGCTTATGAAGCTTAGTTTCTAATCCTTATAAGCATATGATCCAAATAATCGTTACTCTATCGAATTTTGGAGAAAAACCAGCCATAATATTCAAAAAATGATTTTTGGGTGGACCACTACACAAAAATGGAAATACTTAGGACCATAAAACCAAACTACAATATTGTTTGGAATAAAGTCGTACATGGATTAGAATTAAGTCTTCATATGGTGTTGTTTGATGCCGGTCTCATTGACGGAAGTATTTCAATTTTTGCAGTTCTTATACCCACCACCCAAGGATGGGGGTATATTCATTTTGTCAATATGTATATATTCTTGATCAGAGTTATGTCCGTCCGTTTGTCCGTCTATCTGTTGAAATCATGCAACAGTCTTTAAAAAAAGAGCAAGTTAAGTTAGAAGATGGGCAATATCGGACTATATCTTGATATAGCCCCCACATAGACCAATCCGCCCATAAAGGGTCTTAGGCCCATAAAAGCCAAATTTATTTTCGGATTAAGCTGAAATTTGGGGCAGTGAGTTGTCTTAGACCCTTCGACATCTTTCTTCAATTTGGCCCAAATCGGATCAGATATGGATATAGCTGCCATACAGACCGATCCCTCGATTTAAGGTTTTGGGCCCATAAAAGCCGCATTTATTGTCCGGTGGCGCCGAAATTTAGAACAGTGAGTTGTTTTAGGCCCTTCGAAATTCTTTTTCAAATTGGCTCAGATCGGTCAAGACTTGGATATAGCTGCCATATAGACCGATCTCTCGATTTAAGATTTTGGGGTAATAAATTGCGCACTTATTGTGCGATTTCGCCGAAACAGTGGGGGACAGTGAGTTGTGTTAGACTCCTCCACATATTTCTGAAACTTGGCCCAAATCGGTCCAGATTTGGATATAGCTGCCATATGGACCGATCTCTCGATTTAAAGTATTGGCCCCATAAGGGGCGCATTTATTGTCCGTCGTCATTCTGTTTGTAACACCTCGTAATATTCGTCTAAGACCCCATAAAATATATAAATATTCTTGATCGTCGTAACATTTTAAGTCGAACTAGCCATGTCCGACCGTCTGTCAGTCGCAAGCACGCTAACTTTTGAAGGAATAAAGCTCGCCGGTTGAAATTTTGCACATATACTTCTTATTAGTGTAGGTCGGTTGGGGTTGTAAATGGGCTATATCGGTCCACGTTTTGATATAGCTGCCATATAAACAGATCTGGGATCTTGACTTCTTAAGCCTCTAGAGTGCGCAATTCTTATCCGATTGGAATGAAATTTTGCACAACGTGTTTTGTTATGATACCCAACAACTGTGCTAAGTATGGTTCAAATCGGTCGATAACCTGATATAGCTGTCATATAAACCGATCTTGGGTCTTGACTTCTTGAGCCTCTAGAGTGCGTAATTCTTATCCGATTGGAATGAAATTTTGCACAACTTGTTTTGTTATGATATCCAACAACTGTGCCAAGTAGGGTTCAAATCGGTCGATAACCTGATATAGCTGTCATATAAACCGATCTTGGGTCTTGACTTCTTGAGCCTCTAGAGTGCGTAATTCTTATCCGATTGGAATGAAATTTTGCACAACGTGTTTTGTTATGATATCCAACAACTGTGCTAAGTATGGTTCAAATCGGTTCATAACCTGATATAGCTGCCATATAAACCGATCTTGGGTCTTGACTTCTTGAGCCTCTAGAGGGCGCAATTCTTATCCGATTTGAATGAATTTTTGCACGAAGTATTTTGTTATGATATCCAACAACTGTGCAAATTATGGTTTAAATCGGTTTATAACCTGATAAAGCTGTCATATAAACCGATCTGGGGTCTTGACTTCTTGAGCCTCTAGAGGGTGCTATTCTCGTCCGATTTAACTGAAATTTTGCACGTAGTGTTTTGGTAGCACTTCCAACAACTAAGCTAAGTATGGTTTTAATCGGTCCATGGTTTGATATAGCTGTCATATAAACCGAACTTGGGTCTTGACTTCTTGAGCCTCTAAAGGGTGCAATTCTGCGCTTATTGTTTTAATGTCACTTCCATTGACTGTGATAAGTATGGTTAAAATCGGTTTTTATCTTGATATAGCTGTCATATAAACCGATCTGGAATCTTGACTTCTTGAGCCTCTAGAGGGCGCAATTCTCGTGAAATTTGAATGAAATTTTTCACGTTGTGTTTTGATGTCATTTCCAACGACTTTGATAAGTATGGTTCAAATCGGTTTATAACCTGATATAGCTGACATATAAACCGATCTGGGAATCTTGACTTCTGGAGCCTCTAGAAAGCGCAATTTTCATTCGATTTGGCAGAAATTTTGTACAACGGCTTCTCCCATTGTCTTCAACATTCGTGTGCAATATGGTCCGAATCGGTCTATAGCTTGATACAGCTCCCATATAAACCCATCTCCCGATTTTGCTTCTTGAGCCCCGAATCGGACTATAACTTGCAATAGCTCCTCCTCCGTCCTTATTCATTATTCTTTGTTTGACTAAAAAGAGGTACTACGCAAAGAACTCGACAGATGTGATCCATGGTGAAGGGTATATAAGATTCGACCCGGCCGAACTTAACACGCTCTTAATTGTTATTAATAATTTTTTTTTATGTTTTTTACTTCGGATGTAGTTTTTGCAATTTTTTTTTTTTTGTAATTATTTCAATTTGGATGTATGATTACACCTATAAACCTGCACTGTTTTTTATAGGACTTTGTCTTGTTGTGTAGGCGTGAATTAATTTCAAATAAATAGATTAAAATAAATAATGCGATTGGGCTTCCATTTTGTGTGTGTGGTTCTGGCATGACTACATAGATAATCCACTTCTTCCAACATGTGACACATGTACTTAGAAAGAGTCTGCCTGGAAAACTTGCAAATCACATCCATTGTGGGTAGTAAATATGATTGGGTCCACATGACACGTTTTCACTTAATTCTAATAATATTTTCTTTAATTTAAAATATATATTATTTTAATTTTTCGCATTATAGCATTCGAAGAAGCATTTCGAAATATAAAACCTTACACTAATGATTTTTGCAAATTTGCAAATGCTGTTGTTGCAAATCTAAATTTTCCCATGAACAGGGGCAAACTTCTCATATATCAATGAGTCCAGTCCGATTCAAGTTTTAGTTCAATGATAAGGGATCTTCTTTTTATAGCCGAGCCCGAACGGTGTGCCCCAGTGCAACACCTCGATGGAGAGAAGTTTTCATGCTGTAGTTGGTGCTTCTCAATTTGATTTTTCAAGGAAAAAAATTTCCACGAAGTAATTATTTGTTCGCTTTCCATGCTTTCCTTAGAAGTTGCAAAAGGAAAATATTTTCTATAGGCACATTGTCTACGCACTTTACTTAAAAACAAATGTATTTATGTTCTTGGAAATTCAATTTGTTTTGCCTTGGTATCAGCCCACTGTTTAATACGAAATGTGTAGCTAAAGATTCTTTAGAAGCTTTTGTATTACAGATATCTGCTTTTTATATACGCCCCCGTTCGTTTCATTCATAAGGTTCTTGGCAAAAAAAAGAAAAAATAAAATTATGTGAGTGGAATTTTTTGCACCCCAATGGCAATGAAATGGAAACGCAAAAGGTGGCATAAATATACAAAAGAAATGAAAATCAAATGAAAAAAGGATCGAATTTCAAATTTTATTAACATGCCTACATAGGGCAAGGACAAGCGAAGAAATATTCATGTGAGTTAGATGTGATGCGTCTGATTTATGACAAAGAGTGAATTTAAGCTTGTCATATGTCAGAGTGTTAAAGTAGTGTCCACTATGCTAGACATGGGGAAATTCTAGATTTAAAATAAGAAAAGGGTTAATTGAAAAGAACTTCAAGGGAAATAAAACAGGTCAGACAGGCTAGACATTGGAAGGACGCCAGCCTGGATTCTATGAACAATTTATGTAGGCATTTGTGTCTATGGTTGGCGATATCAGTTGGTGAGGCCTATTGCATCCAAACCATAATTAAGTTAAGTCTGGCATATAGTTTGCTGCTATGAGAATTATGATCGTCAAAAGTTGGTGGGATGGCCTAAAGAGATTTTTTATCCGATAAAGGGCATTTTTGACAGATGGAAACAAAACCAGTAAAAAAGGCAAATACCCTACACCTATATATTTTATCCGATATGACCCTTTAAAGCTATAGAAGCTATAATTTAGATCCTTTCGTAAGAATATTTCAATATTTCAATAGGTATGCAAAATTAAAGTCTGATTAGATTTCAGTATAGGTTCCATGTTTTAAAAGTATAGTAAGCCCCGCCCTACTTTTGCCTTTCTTTATTGGTTTATAATCACAATGGTCAACTTGCTTTTAGAAAGAGTGTAATGAACCAAATGGCGGACGACTTGGCCAGAGGATTACCATCAATGAACTTTATGAATGCAAAGCCTTTCCAAATTTAGAACATGGGCAATGAATTCGCATATTGCACTAAGCAACATTGAAACCATCGGCAGCCTACGAAAATCTTATGAGAAGATAGAGTTAATGGCAAAATGAGATTAATATTGAGAGGAAGTAAGAAAGAGATCTTTATGGCTTTCGGACTTTAGGATTTGGGGGACTTCCTCTACCAATGGCCGACTTTCCAGGGTAACGGACTGCAACACTTTTGTGTAGATATATAAAGGTAGAAGCATGGCTGCCTGGCTGTCTGAGAAGATATTTATGACAGACGTCGTTCCATTCGCCATTTCACCACTTCCCCAATTGCAAGGATCTCCGCTTGATACACCCAGCAGGTAACCCTTTCGATATGAAACTAGGACTGTTTATATCTCAGAGAACCCCCCAAAGCTCACCTAGTCGTCTAGTTTGGAACCAACCGTATAGCAGTCTATGTAACTTTTATTACCAGGGATATTGTAGTTCCAATGGGTTCTATCAGGAATAATGGTATAGTACTTTTTATCAAAAAGCGGCTCAGGTAGGGTGTAATCGGGAATCATATCAAAGATAACACAGTGTCCGTAGCCGGCGCATGGCCAAAAAAAAACTCCCTTAGACTCACAGCAGTGATCGCAGCAATTCGTCTCGCCACAATGTCCAGGGGCATTGTCCAAGTCCGAGACTTGCCTTTCTTGCCTTTTCCAAAATGTTTGATTTTAATTCAAAGGTTCTTGGACTCATATTGTTCACCTTAGTTCTTTTGGCCATGGGATGCCCTCCCGATGACCACAGCCTTTTGTCGGACTACGGTGTCCTTTTCGAATCAATACGGGTATCCTTTGCGTAGGTTCCTCTCGCCTTACCGGTGAGAGTTTTAAGATCATTTGCGCCTCAATAAACCTGAGAGCAATGGCCCTTTTAAAGGGTGAGGTTTTAGATCTTATCTTTTTGGCAACACTGGTTTAAACAGCTCGTGTTTTTATTCCCACCAGTTATTAATATAAAACAAGTAAAAAGGCGTTACGTTCGGCCGGGCCGAACTTTGGATAGCCACCACCTAGGGTATATATGTAAATCACCTTTCATCAAAATTCGATGAAAATTGCATACCTTATGTCCCATAGCAGTTATATCGAAATATGTTCCGATTTGGACCAAATACTAGTAAGAACAAGTCATTATTCAATTGTGTATAACAAAATATTGGTCTTTTTAATAGCTGTATCTAAAAATAAACCGATCTGAACCATATAAAAAATGGATGTCGAAGAGCCTAACATAAGCCACTGTGTCAAATTTCAGTTAAATTAGATTATAAATGCGTTTTTTTTTTTTTTTGGGCCAAGACTTTAAATCGAGATATCGGTTTATATGGCCAATCGAGATATCGGTCTATATAATCAAATTGCAGAAATATGTGGAGATGCTTAACTTAACTTTCTGTCCCAAATTTTGGCAACAACAGACAGTAAATGCGCCTTTAATGGGTCTAAAACATTAAAACGAGAGATCGGTCTATATGGCAGCTATATCCAAATCTGGGCCGATCTGAGTCAAATTGAAGAAGGATATCGAAGGGCCTAACACAAGTCACTGTCGCAGATTTTGGCGTCATCGGGCAATAAATGCGCTTTTTATGGCCCCAAAACCTAAAACCGAGAGATCGGTCTATATGGCAGCTATATCCAAATCTGGACCGATCTGAGTTAAATTGAAGAAGGATGTCGAAGGGCCTAACACAACTCACCGTCCCAAATTTCGGCGACATAGGACAATAAATGCGCCTTTATGGGCCCAAAACCTTAAATCGGCGGATCGGTCTAATGGCAGCTATATCCAAATCTGAACCGATCTGAGCTAAATTGAAGAAGGATGCCGAAGGGCCTAAGACAAATCACTGTATAAAATTTCAGCAAAATCGGAAATTTAATGTGGCTTTTATGGGCCTAAGACCTAAATCGGAGGATTGGTCAATATGGCAGCTATATCCAAATCAGGACCGATCTGGGCCAAATTGACGAAGGATGTCGAAGGGCCTAACCCAACTCACTGTCCCAAATTTCAGCAAAATCGTATAATAAATGTGGCTTTTATTGGCCGTAGACCCTAAATCGGAGGATCGGTCTATATGGGGGATATATCAAGATAGAGTCCGATATAGTCCGATATAGCCCATCTTCAAACTTAACCTGCTTATGGACAAAAAAAAGAATCTGTGTAAAGTTTCAGCTCAATATCTCTCTTTTTAAAGATTGTAGCGTTATATAATATAGAGATATTGCCTTTGGTTTAAGGGGAGTTTACACGATGAGGCGTCCCCCAAACACATCGCTCCAAAATTGGTTATCAAATTCGTTTTCTAATCTCAAGTACCTTTCATTTAAGCATATTGGCACGGTCGAAAAATTTTACCTTTGGGGAGTGTTTTGGGGAAGGGATGATGCTCTTAATACATGTTCCTACATTTAGACATCATATTCATATTCTACTCCCAAATACCTTTATTTGAGCCCCATATTGCTATGGTCGTTAATTTGGTACCCAAAACACTTGGTCCGACAATTGGATTTCAGATTCGTTTTCTAATCTTAAATACGTTTCATTTGAGTCCCATATTGTCGTGATTGGTGTATATATATATTTGGTGGATTTTGGGGGTGGGGCGTCCCCCTAGGACAACATCCGAATTTTGGATACCAAATTTTTGCTTGTAGGTTACTATAAGAGAGTACACAAAATTTCGTTTAAATCGCACCACCCATCTCCGAGATCTGGCGTTTCTGGAAATTTGGGTAAGGGGGAGAGTCCGCCTCCCTTCAGATATCAAAAAATGTAGTACCCTATTTTCACCACGTGATCATTATGCACCATCTGTGAACATTTCAAGAAAATCGGATCAGCCATTTCTGAGTCTATAAGGAACACACAAACAAACAAACAAACCTACAAACAAACACAAATTGATTTTTATATATAAGAAGAGAATAGAGTCGGAAATCGAAATTTCGATGTATTGCAAACGGAATGACAAAATGGATATACCCCCATCCTTCGGTGGTGGGTATAAAAAAGTCACAAAGATTCATGATTGTCTCCAGATCAAGAAGTAAGGAACCAAATAGATCACGTGTAATAGATGGAAGGCATTCATCCAACGTGCTTAGATGTATCTACAATCTGAGCAGCGAACAAAGATTACAATTATTACCTTGTTACAGCAAAGGTACGAACACATTGGAGCGTGCCGAAAAAAGTTCGATTTGACTCTACACTGAAGCTGGACATTGAAAAGCTGCAAACACAACAGGAATGTGCCATCTACAGAGGAACGAGCTCACTGTATGAAAGATTAAACCCTAAAGTCAATGAGATAATTGGGCCCTATAAATGCGGCTTTAGACCTGATAAATCCACCCTGGATCAGATATTCACACTGCGCCAAATCCTGGACCCGAGATGGATTGGCCAACTCTTACCATCTCTCCGTTGACTACAAAGCCGCTTTTGACAGCCATATACGCTCGGAGCCATATCTGATTTTTTTATCCCTGCAAAATTATTAAAACTCTGCAGGATGAATCTTACTAATACACGTTCCTCAGCAAGAATAGGAAAGAACCTCTCCGACCCATTCAATACCAAAAGAGGTTTCAGACAAGGAAACAGCATATCGTGTGATCCCTTTATTATCCTGCTGATTATACGAGATGAGGATATGAGTAGATATGGCACACTTCTCACAAGAGAACACATGCTACTTGCCTATCGTGAGCCGATCAAGACATCTCGAAACTTGGTGTCAGAAATTTTAGAAGGAGCGCAGAAGTTCGAGACGCTTGGAGTGCTACTTTAAGTTTGGCTAAAGGGAGGCATGCTTTGTCATAGCTATTTAAAATAAAGTACGCTAATTAAGAAGATGCATTTATTACACGAGTTCGCTGAAATTTGGTGCAGTGAGTTACCTTAAGACCCTTGACATCGGATTGTATATGGAGTATATTGGACTATTTCTTGATATGGCCCCCATATTGACCAATCTCCCGATGTAAGGTCTTGGGGTCAGCTGCATTTATTACCCGATTTCACTGGAATTCGCTATTGTGAGCTGTGTAAGGCCCTTCGATTCCGATCGGAGCCTATTTGGATATATACAGATCTCCCGATTTACGGTCTTTCACCCATAAATCGTTTAATTATTACTCGATTTCGCTGAATTTTAAAACAGTGAGCTGTGTTACACCCTCGCCTTTCGTATTGCGTTTGGCCTTTTTCTAACCATATTTTGATAAAGCCACTACGGTTTCATACATGGTTCATTTTCACCAGATTTTGTCAAAATGTGGGTTATAAATGCTTACCTGTGGTGTGCGGGTATCTAATGTTCGGCTGCGCCGTACTTGTTGGTTATATCACCCAATTTGTGCTCTTACTTCCTAACCCTTTGCCTTTTAATCTGCCTCAGGGTTATATATAAATATTTGCGGTGTTGGGTATCTAATGTTCGCCCGGGCCGTACTTGTTGATTACGTCACAGAATTCGTGCACTTATTTCCTAACCCTTTGCCTGCCAATCTGCCTCAGGTTACCTATCTTTAAGAATGTGTGAAAATTCAACCTTTCCCAATTCTTCTTCATACACATTCACACACTTGCATGCACACTCAATAAATCAAATCAAATTCATAGGATTTCCGTTATCTGTTACCTTCACAAAATGGGAATAATAATTGCATTTTCCCCAAAACCCTTCTCAAAGCCAAGACACACTCATGTCACACAATGACCAGGTTTTTCACATTCGCACAAACTTCAAAGAAATCTTCTCCCTCTTTAAAAAAAACAAACAAACTGAAAGGACATCTTAGTAAAGCTGAAAGTGTGTGTGTGTATGTGTATGTGTGGTGTGTCAATACTGTCGCCTGAGCATCATAGCCCATAAGGGGTCAATTGATTTGAAAATGGGAAATCATGAACTTGCCAACTGATAAAACAATCCTCACAAAACCACCCAAGGAAGTAAACATTACAGTGTTGGGGTCTTTCACTACATCTTTTCCCTATGTCCCTTGGTAGAAGAAAGCTCTTGGAAAATTTCCACACGTTGTTGAAATCCCGTTTTCTACTGAAACACTACAAAATGCTATACCCCAAGCATCGAGTGTCGAGTAAGGATACTCGTATCTTGGCAATACCCTCACCCTGTGTTTTACTTTTGAACGTTTTTATCGGCAGAGAGCATTCTGAACAGGAAATGCAATCAAATAGTTACTTCCGGCTTTTATTGTTTTTATTTTTTGCTCCTGCTTCTTTGTTATCCTTATTGAATACTTGAGCGGCAGCCCATATCTGCAATTGAAGCTGCTGTGGCTGCATGGAAAACAACAGCATCGGTATAACATAATGCAATAATCATGAACTCTTGGGAAAATATTGGAAGTAGAAAAAGAAAGGGAGAGGTCGCAGTGGCAAGGATATGCTATAAGTGGAAAAAGCGTTGCTTCACACGGTATAAAGGAAGTTTGCTTGGCAACAGCTTGAGAATGAGGGCTGTAATTACTTTTTAATGCTGTTTGGTAATGACATCCGCATGGTGAAATTAATTATTTTTCTGTGTTTCAAAACCGATATGGAGGGAATTTAAGTTAAAAATTTGATTTACAAAGACTTTCTGAGACGGTTAATATAGATATCGATCTATCTGATGGCTATATCCAAACATGGTTGGATCTGGACCATACTCAGCATGAAAGTCAATGGGTTAAATACAACTCACCGTAACAATTCATAGCCCATTCGAGCTAAAAATGCGGCCAAATCCCTTAATCGGGAGTCCGGGCTATAGAGGGTATATTTCAAGATATTGACTGATAGGTTAGTTAAAATTTAAGTGGCAGTCTGTTGTGATATCACAGGAACAGGAGAAGGAAGATCAACAACTTGTGAATATTCACATCCGCTAAATTCTCAACGCAATGAGAACCTAACGTGGAACTCCTTCTGACTGCCAGTGAGGGAAACACACATAGCAGATGTTCTAAAGTCTCTTCCTCTTCGACGTCCTTATAGCTTCGGCAAAAGTCGTTACTGGCAACCTTCAAACTGTCAGCATGTTTTCCAATCAGTTACCTATCCTGACGAACACAATGACTGAGACTTCTGTTATAGCCAGCGACAGCAAAGCGGTAGACTTCTTCTAGATTAGGCCACATAATTTTAGATGTCCACAACCCCCTTTCGGACCATCTGACATTCACTGACCTTCGGGCCTGATCCTGAAGACTTAGCTTATATGTCGCTGGAGGCTTTCCCACAGATTCCAGTTCCCCTGGAATTGTAAGGTTCTTCCAAGTCACACAAGCTCTCTACAATTCCCTATGATATATCTGTGGCCCGGAACTCAGAACAGATAAAATTTTAATGGTTCTGCTATCTTTCTGTTCTGTTCTGCTATCTGCGAGATTCGAGGTCTTTAAATTCAGAAATACATTCTCCATTGGTTTAATATCTGCCTGACTTTTTGAGAAGATAATTATGCCAGACGTCGTTATGACATTATATCTTAACCATTCTCCACCACACTGCAGTGTCCAGGTAACTTTCTCTATACGGCCAGTCCTTGTTCTTCAGAGTACACCCCAAAGCCCACCTGGTTGTCTAGTTTGGAACTTTCTGTTTAGAAGTCTTTGTTACTTCTAATACCTGGGATATTGTAGTTCCAAGGGGTCCTTTCAGGAATAATGGGTATTAGCAGTCCTTTTCATCAAAAAGCGCCTTAGACAATGTGTAATCCAGACTGCCTGGAACATCGGACATTGCCTCAAGGATAACACAATGGCCTTAGGCGCCGAATGACCCAAGGGAAAGCTCCCTTAGTCTCGCAACAGTGGTTGCAGGAAATTGTCTAGCCACGATGTCAGAAGCAGTAGGTGGAACATTAAATTCAGTGCATCATTTGACGTCGTCCTCAGGGCGGCTGTGATGCACAAACTAGCCATTCTGTGGATCTGGCTGGGTATTGAAATGTTGGTGGATTTTTGAAGTGCCGTCCACCACACTACAACACCATATAGCATTATAGCTCTCTTGCAGGTATAGGGCATGTGTTGCCCCTCTTGTCACTTTTTAAATGTTGGATTTGAAGTTCAATTTTCTGCCCAACAGAACACCCAGGTATTTTGCGTTTTCAGTAAATGGATTTTTTTCTGCCAAGTAGACAGGTGCCACTGTAGGTAATTTGTATCTCCTGTTGAAAATAACACGTCGGTTTTGTACTAATTTCCAGGTATCTTTACCGGAAGATATGTTTATATCAACCTCTCAAGAGTCTTCAGCATAAAGGAACACTGACTAATAGGACGAAAATATTTCGCCTTCGTGTGGTAATATTTTCCTGCTTGCGGAGTGAAAATGACCTTTGTGGCCCTCCATCCCTCAGGTATATATGACATGCTGAAACAAGCAGAGTATATCTTCCTAAGTCAAGGAGCCAGTCCGACAGGACACAGCTTGTAATTCAACCGATGATACATCATCAGGGCCTGGCGACTTGAAAGAGTCGAAATTTCTTATGGCCCAAAGGATTTTCGACTCAGACACAATTTCCCTAATAACCTTATACAAATACATACCATTAACAACCTTCTCTTGTATCATGTTGTCCGTTGGAGAGTTTTCCAGGTAGTTCCAGTGCTTCCTCACTACATATTATCCATTCATTCTATAACATCCGAATGTATTTTACCGAAATAGGTTTAGAAGATAGGATATTCCTTAGCCTCAAGGCCTTAGATGTATCCTCCAGGGAGCTGTAGATTTCCACCCTAGATTTGTTGTGAGGCTTTCTCATCTTGCTCTTTTTTATTCTTAGACTTATAGATTTTCCAACCATGCGATGCCCTTGTGGCTTTCGTCCTGTTGATGAGTTTTCTGCAACCCTTCCTTAGACCAACCAGTTCTGGGGTCCACCATGGCGGTCGCTATTTGCCCCTTAGCTTGGCACTAGGACATGCGGACACAAGCGAGTCATTCAGGGCCTTCGTGATCCGCTTGACAATTAGTCTGGTAGGTTACGTTGAAACAAAGGTGCGGATATTAATCGGCTTGTTGTGCACTCTAAATTCTTAAAAAAGTAACCTCGAAAAGAAAATTCAATTAGAAGTTGCGGGCTTCTTAAAAAATCTTTAATTGTTTGCCATACCCATTATGATACCAAAAGCTATACTGACCTCCTTCTTAATTCCTTTCAGTAATAGCCTCGTCTTCTCACGACCAGGATCTCCCCATAGGATTTTCGTCGTCCTACCGACCATTTTGCTGTTTCACATGCGCGTTAGTCGCCCACGCCCTTAACTCTTGGACTGCGCTGCCCCGTAAGGCGTCTGGTTAACCAAGTTTATTGACGGCAGTCCTGTGGCCTTCACTGGCAAATTGTTCATTCATTCACTCGTTCATTCCCCTTACTACGCTGTGGCCCGTTCCCAAACGATGCGGATCGTGCCATCCTAAGAGAAGGTGTTAATTTTCTTCTTACACTCCAAGACTCTTCGTGACCTTACCGTCTTGGTTGTTATTGCTACCATGGTCAGTTTACCGTCCGTAAATATAAGACTCGACATCGTCGCGTTAACACCACACCACCTTACGCATTCCTTGATCGTCCGGGTCTCTGCCTGCAGGACCGTATTATGGTAACACAGTCTGAAAAATGTCTCAGTTCATAGTTTCTCAATGGAGATTCCAGGCCCGCTCTGTCTTCTAGCTTTGATACTTCTGTGTTACTTCAACTTCCAGATGGCAATACCAATGTTCCCGCCAATGCAAGCAATGGCACCAGTGCGTTGCACTAGACCTTAAGTGTCGTCTCAGGTATCGGGTCCGAAACCTCTTCCATTCCTTCCACGTTTCCTGTCGTTGCCTCGAACACATTTCGAACCGAACACTGATTTTGGTAATAAAATTCAATGATTTGCAAGCGTTGCTCGTTAGTAAGTCTATTCATGATGAAATGTCAAAGCATACTGAGCATCTTTCTCTTTGACACCATGTCTGAAATCCCACGTGATCTGTCAAATACTAATGCATGAAAATCCTAACCTCAAAAAAATCACCCTTTAGCAATGGTGTGATCTGCTCCTATCTTCTACCTACTCTCCGCAGAAGCCAATCCGCCGAATTTTTTTTAAAATGCAGTTGAATAGAAGTTCGGCCGGGCCGAACTTTGGACACCCACCTCGTGTATTTATGTAAAACACCTTTCGTCATAATCCGGCAAAAAATGCATATTTTATGCCACTATAGCAGCTTTATCGAAATGTGGTCCGATTTTGATCAAATTCGACACGAATATGGAGAAGTCTAATAAGTAAAAGTAATTGTTCAATTTTGTAGAACAAAATACTGGTCTTTTTGGGAGCCATATTCAAATATAGACCGATCTGAAACATACACGACACGGATTTCTAAGAACCTAAAATAAAACACTGTGTCAGATTTTAGCGAAATCGGATTATAAATGTGCTTTTTATGAGGCCAAGCCTTTAAATCGAGGGATCGGTCTATACGGCAGCTACATCCAAATCGGAACAGATCTGGGCCGAATTGAAAAGGGCTGTCGAAGGGCCGAACACAACTCTCACTACCAAATTTCGGCGAAATCGGATAATAAATGTGCTTTTTATGGGCCCAAAACATTATATCGAGAGATATATATATGCATATTTGGACCGATCTGGTACAAATGGAAAAAAAAAAAAATGTTGAATGGCATAACACAACTCAATGTCCTAAGTTTCGGCGAAATCTGACAATAAATTCTTGGGCTGATAAACCCAAGACCTTAAATCTAGAGATCGGTCTATATGGCAGCTATATCCAAATCTTGACCAACCTGTGTCATATTGCATAAAGATGTTGTGGGGCCTAACATAACTCACTATCCCAAACTTTGGCAAAATCGGGCAATAAATGCGCCTTTTATGGCTATATCCAAATCTGGACCGATCTGGGCCAAATTGAACTGGGATGTCGACTGGCCTAACATAACTCACTGTCCCATGTTCCAGCAAAATCGTATAATAAATGTGGCTTTTGTGAACCTAAAACCCTAAATCGGAAGATCGGTCTATATGGGGGCTATATCAAGGTCTAGTCCGATATAGCTCATCTTCGAACTTAATCTGCTTATGGACAAAAAAAAGAGAATCTATGCAAAGTTTCAGCTCAATATCTCTATTTTTTAAGACTGTAGTGTGATTTGAACTGACAGACGGACTGGCATGGCTAGATCATCTTAGATTTTTACGCTGATCAAGAACATATATACTTTATAGGGTCGGAAATGGATATTTGGATGTGTTGTAAACGGATTGACAAAATGAATATACCCCTTTCCTTCGGTGGTGGGTATGACAAACACATCCGCACTAAAAGATTTAACAGCCTATAAATAGTGGTTTGGGAAGCAATCAGTCCATAAAAAATTTGGGAGTGTTTTTATCCATTTCAAAGTTATGGACGGATTTTGGATCACAGTGAGGTAAGAGCTCAATAAGTCTAGTGGAAGGGCCACTTTTTATGGAAGATATATTCAAATCTGAACCGATATGACCCATTTGCAATCTCCAACGACCTATGTCAATAAATAAATGTGTAAAATTTGAGATGGCTAGCTTTACGCATTTGACCGCTATTGTGATTTCGACAGACATTGGGACAGACATGGCTACATTGTTCAGAATGACTAGACGGTCAAGAATATATTTTTCGAGGTACTACAAGCGGAATGACTAGATTTGTATACTCCCATCCTGTGATGGTGGTTATAAAAAGGATAATGTATTTGCATGATAGAACGTGAACTTTTTTCTTGGTAGGATATTGGAATGCCCATCAAGATTCGCGAGCAAATTTGCAATAGGCACTTTTATTGCCACAAAATAATGATAATTTTTCTTTGCGATCTTTCATATTGATCTTTAAAATCTTTTAGTGAGTTTAAGAACATCTTCTAGTTCTAGATCATATTCAATTATTTCTTGGAATTGCATAGCAAAAAACTTATAAAAGTTAAGCAAGGGTGTGTTATTGCTCAAAACACTTTGTCTGGCTTAGTGGATCATGATTTCTGATGCGCCATGTATTTCATTAACATCTTTGTCAAATTGATTAAGGTGCCCTACATACCGAAAGACGGTGTACAGCACGCTGTCGTTTTGAAACAGGGCTCAATAAGTCGTCTAACTCTCTTTATTGAATATGATCTCGAGCTAGAAGATGTTCGAAAAATCTCGATATGCTTATGTTTAGAAAAGTCAAAGTATGCTTATATTACATCGGCACCGAAGGATGGGGGTATATTCATTTTGTCATCCCGTTTCCAACGCCTCGAAGTATCCATTTGTGACCCTATAAACTATATATATTCTTGATCGTCGTAAAAATCTAAAACGATCTAGATATGTCCGTCCGTCTGTCTACTGAAATCACGCTAAAGTCTTTAAAAATGGAGATATTGAGCTGAAATTTTGCAGAGATTCTTTTTTTTCATAACAGGTTAAGCTTGAAAATGGGCTATATCGGACTATATCTTGATATAATCCCCATATAGACCGATCCGCCAATATAGTGTCTTAGGTCCATAAAAGCCACATTTATTTTCCGATTTGGTGGGTATCCAAAGTTCCGCCCGGCCGAACTTAATGCCTTTTTACTTGGTTTTCTTCAAATGTTTGTACTGGCTTTTCATGCACCACTAAGTTTTGTCGCTGCGTTAAGAAGCTATTTGAGTTTGTATTTAAAGAAAATCAGCAAAATAATATATTTTTAATACAAATTCTTAGCTTAACAACATCAACAACAACCACAAAGTAGTTTTGCCAACAAAAGTCTTTAATTCGCTGCTGAACTGCACGCAGCCAACCAGCCAGCCATATTGAATCTGCTACTTCGCATTCCATTTTCCATTCTTATCGACAGCAACAAATTCGCTCTATACAAAGTTGCTATTGCTGTTGTTCGTTCGTTCGTTCGCTTTGTGCATGGCAGCTATTGGGGAAAAATGGGAACAAGGATTTCGTTAAAATTCTTAAGTCTATTTAAGTGGAAATTGCATTTTAGTTTTCAATTCTATTTTAGTTTTTGTTCTTTTGCTTCACTTTAACAACAAAGTTCTAGGTTCTTTTTTTTCTCCTCGTCTAGTTGTTCCTCTTTTTTTATAAAATGAGGCGTTTTGGGTGAAAGCAATCATGAAGAACAGTGAAATGACTTTATTTTGTATTATTTCTAAAAATGAGATTTAAATGGAAATATTGAGACGTTAGCTTATGTTGTACAAAATATCCTAAAACTAAGGGATTAACAGTTGTTTTTCTTTTGGCTAAAGTTTATTGCAATTCACTAAGCTTTTGGCATAGACCAATTCGCAAAGGATTTTAGTGACTGAATTGTCTTAATGGGTTTTTAAAGATGAAATTGATGGAATAATGGGAAAATTGTGGTGTATATGACAGATATAAGGAACAGGGGCAAACTTCTCACATATCAATGAGTGTAGTTGGATTCAGGTTTAAGCTCAATGATAAGGGGCCTCCCTTTTTTTACAGCCGAGTCCGAACGGCGTGTCGCAGTGCGACACCTCTTTGGAGAGAAGTTTTACATGGCATAGTACCTCACAAAAGTTGCCAGCATTAGGAGGGGAAAACCACCGCTGAAAATTTTTTCTGCTGGTCTCACCAGAATTCGAACCCTGGCGTTCAGCGTCATAGGTGGACATGCCAACCTCTGCCGAAACCGATGTTTTAGTGGTCTAAAGTTTTAATCTTTTCATGCCCTACACCACCACTGGAGTATAGGGTATTATAATTTAGTGCATTTATTTGTATTTATTTTGCTGTTGTTCATTAGAGAGTAAGCCCCCTTGATAAATATACCGATCGACTCAAAATTACTTTCAGATTCGATTAAGCTATGTCCGCTTGTCCATAAACATTTGTGCACAAAGTATAGGTCCCAATTTTCATCCGAACGTCTTCAAATTTGGCACAAACCTGTTTTTGGCCTAGACACGAAGCCTATTGAAATTGGAAACAAGTAAAAGCGTGCTAAATTCGGCCGGGCCGAATTGAATATTTGAGACTATAGTAGAAGCCATTTGCCAATTCGAATAAGAATCGTGTCCTTAAGGTGCTCAAGGAGTGAAATAGAAAGAGCGGTTTATATGGGAGCTGTATCAGGCTATAGACCGTTTCAGACCATATTTGACACGTATGTTGAAGGTCATCGGAGAAGCCGTTGTGTAAAATTTCAGAAGTCTAGAGGCACAAGAAGTCAAGATCCCAGATCCTTTCATATGACAGCTATATCAGATTATGGACCGATTTGAACCATATTTGGCACAGATGTTGAAAGTCATCTAAAATTTCAGTCAAATCGGATAAGAATTGCGCCCTCTTGTATGAACATATGAACCAATTTGAACCATACCTAACACAGTAGTTGGAAGTCATTACTAAACACATTGTGCACAATTTCAGCTAAATCGGATAAGAATTGCGCCCTCTGGTGGCTTAAGAAGTCAATATCCCACATCGGTTTATATGGCAGGTATATCAAAACATGGGCCTATATGGCCCATTTACAATCCCAATCAGCCTTCACTAATAAGAAGTATATGTGTAAAATTTTAAGCGGCTAGCTTTACTCCTTCGAAAGTTAGAGTGCTTTCAACAGACAGACGGATGGGCATGGCTAGATCGACTTATAATGACATGACGATCAAGAATATGTATATTTTATGGAGTCTTAGACATATATTTCGAGTAGTTACAAACATAACGATTTAGATATAGCTGCCATATATGTATATCGCCCGGTTTTCACTTCTAGAGCCATTGCAAGTGCATTAATTGACCAATCTTGCAAAAATTTTGTACAACGCTTTCCTCGATGACTACCACAATATCTATAGAGTTCAGTCGAATCGGTTCAGATTTAGATATAGCTCACATATATATGTTCGTCCGATTTTGAGAAAACAATAAAGGGCTCATTTGTCAACTGTAGTTATTACAGTTTGAACATATTAGCTTTGCTAGAAATTTTATAGGGGTTTTTTTAACAACACATCTGAAAATGTCCGCCAAGGTCAATCAAGTTTGGTGCAGAATAAGATATTGTTCCCAATTTGTATTTATAGGGCAGATGTAGGCTATTACAAAGACTGCACCGCCCGACTTTTGCCTTTCTTTACTGGTTTTGGATGTGTTGGATAGAGAAAATGAAATTGGATTGGATTGGTGATCTATAAATAAGTTTGATTTTATATATCAAATAGATTGAGTAGCAGTTGGAGATCCATAATGTGATTTCACTTCCTTTCCACCAGCCCAACATGCGTAATAAAGCTGTTGTCGTTGTAACAGGTGCTTCATCCATTAGTCTGCTAGGTTTTGCCAAATATTCATATCGAGAAACTGTATGACTTAGAAGGGTTGCGTTCATGCCGATCTTTTCCCAAGTCGAGTAACATTGGCTGTGCTATATAACAAGTGGCGTGTGTTTTCTGGTCTCAGTCTGCATCTGCCGCAGTTGCAATAGGAGTTGGTCCATCTTCAAGAACTGCGTTCACGCGGTATTTGTTTACCGCTTTTGCGACCGTGTCTGCGTGAATGTTATACAGATCTGCCTAAAAAGCCGCCTGATCTAAAAGTTCTCTCTTGTAGCGCTGAACCCTTCGCTCTAGATCATGCAGATTCAACTCGATGTCTCTGGGCGGGGGCGGCCTATCTTAAACAAATGATTGGAATGGTTTCCGCGATAGCAGTTCAGGAGATACTGCTTAGATGTGCCCTCGATCGGGTAGGGTAAGGAAGCTTTCTCATTGGTCATGTGGCGTCTACGGAAATTGTGTTATCCTTGATGCAATATCCGATGTTCCAGACAGTGTTGAGTTCACCTCATCTGAGCAGCTTTTCGATGAAAAGTAATGTACCACTATTACTGATAAAACCGATTGGAACTACGATATTCCTGGTAACAGAAGTTACATAGACTTCTATACGGATGGCTTTAAACTAGACAACGAGGTGGGCTTTGGGGTGTACACTAAAGATCTAGAAATGGTCATATCGTAAAGATTACCTGACCACTACAGTGTGTATCAAGCGGAGATCCTTGCATTTAAGGAAGCGGTGGAATGGCTAAGATATAATGTCATTCGACGATTGGCATAAATATCTTCCAGGCAGCCAGACAGCTATTTAATCCCTGGAGAACGTATTTCTGTACACAAAAACCGCCCTCGAATGTAGCAGATCTCTCAAAGAAATGGCTGAACAGTTCAAAATTCAGCTATTCTGGGTGCCGGCCCACACAAATATCCCAGGGAATTGCAAAGCGGACGAGCTTGCGAGACTGGGAACTACCCCACACTTTCCAGGGATACTGGAATCTGTAGGTATGCCTCTAGCGGCATGTAAGCTAAGTTTTCAGGACCAGGCCCGAAAGACAACAAATGATAGATTGTGTCCGTCATGACAGGTCATTGTCTAAGCGGAAAACATGATGATAGACTGAAGGTTGGAAGTAACGACTTTTGCAGCTGCTGTGAGGACATTGAGAAAAAGAGACTATAGAACACCTTCTGCGTGTGTGTCCCACACTAGCAGTCAGAAGAAATTCCACTTTAGGTTCTCATTTCTTTGAGAACGTATCTGATGTGAACATTCGTAAGTGATTGGGCTTTTCAAAGCGATCTGGATGGTTCAACGGTAGGCAATAGAAGGCATCTTCCTTCTTCTGTTCCTGTGGTATCACAATGGACGAAAATGAGCACTTTATTGCCTCAAGATTTTAAGCCAGAAAATAAGTCTATAAAGCGGCTATTGGGTAAATACCCATGCATTGGGATTTTACCCGGTAGAATCCCATCTCTAGCTATGAAATACTTTACATGGACAAAATTTGGAGGAGTGAAGTATTTTGGGCCCCTTTGATCTCCTAGATAAATAGTATCTAGATCTGACTTTGTTTGAATATAACTGTCTATAGCCAAATATATCCCAAGGTCGGCCTTGCCGGTCGGCATTTTTAGTTGTATCGTATTATAAGCAATTTATATTAAACGAGTTTTTGTTTTTCTTTTCAGGTAAGTTATCTCTAACTCATACAACAACAACAAAATATCGTAAGTAAAAATTTGAAAATTGATTGTCACATAATTGCTGTTAATGCTTAATTAGCAAATGGCTTGTCAAGAGTTTTTAAGCCCGCTACCATAGGATGGGGACTAATAATTTTATCAATCTGTTGACAAAACTTCGAAATAGCTATTTTCAACCCTACGAAGTGTATATATTCTTGTTAAAATTCTAAGACTATTAAACAGTATAAGTTCCGTCTGATCTTTAGTCTGTTTGGCAGTCTGATGGTTGTAATTACAGTAAATTCTTAAAAAATTGAGATATCAAGCTGAAATTAGTCACGGATTCGTATTTTTTTTATACCAAAATTAAATTCTTGTGTGGGCTAATTTGACCATATTTAAATATATGTAGCTGTAATATATACTTTCCCTGAATTTAGAAGTGTAAAGATGTACTTATAGATCGAACATCGGACAAAGCGGTGTTTATCCCCTCTTAATGTTGGCGAGGTACAATGCCATGCATGGTTAATTAAAAAATTTTCTCCAAAGAGGTGTTAAACTGCGGGACGCCGTTCGTACTCGGCTATAAAAAAGGTCCTTTATCATTATCGGAAAGCACTCATTGATGTGTGAGAATTTGCCCCATCTCGGTTCCTGGTGGCAATGTTCTTCCTTAGGGTAATGTTCTCATTAGGGGCGGGATGGCACCTCAGACATTTCGACTCAAATGTGGATATCAAATTCGTGCTGCACTTCCAAATCCCTTTTATTTGAGCCCCATATTGCCATGGCCGGTAATTATGAACCGTTTGGAGGGTGTTTTGGGGCTGGAGCATCCACCGTTACTTTGCACTTAAAATAGATAACAAATTCGTTCTTTATTCCCAACGCAAATGAAGTTCAGTTTATCAAATTCGTTTTCTACTCTCAAATACCTTTTATTTGAGTCCCATACTGTCATAATGGGTCAAATAACCCATTTGACGTATCTTTAGGAGGAATCGCGCCACCTAAACTTGAACGCAAATTTTAATGTCATATTCGTAAGCTACTCCCAAATACCTTTCATTTGAGTCCCATATAGCCATGGTCGGCTAATATGCCCATTTGGGGGTGGGCGCCCTCCCATTACTTGGACCTAATGTTTTATGCCATATTTGTAATTTACTGTATAATACTTTTCATTTGAGTCCCATATTGACATGAACTTTGAATATATCTGATTAGAGGAGTTCGTTTTCTGGTCTCCCATACCCTTATTGTGCCCATTGGACCACTTTTGGATATGGGTGGCGGTTTTGGGGAAAGGGGGTGGGTCCGCCTCCACCGGATATCTAAAAATTATATAGCTTATGTTTCTTTACAGACAATCCTACACAATCTATGAATATTTTAAGAAAATCGGTTCAGCCAAGTGTCATATGGTCATAATTGGTCTAATGGCGTTTTTGAGGGGTGGCGTGGCCCCCTATACTTCGTTTAGATTTTGTATGCTAGATTATAAATCAACTCTACCTTTAATTTGAGCCTCATATGGAAATGAACGTCCAATATGTTTGTTTGGGGGAGTTTTGGGTTTGGGACGGTCCGATGGGTTCTTAGACTCAAATTTTAATACCATATTCGTATTCTGCAATATCTTTCAATTGATACCTATATTGTGCCGATCGGCCCACTTTTGATTTTGGGTTGTGTTTTTGGTATAAGAAGGAGGGTCCGTCCCCCTTTCGATACCGATAAAATATATCGCCAATATTTCCTTCCAGACGAACCTACACAATACGCGAAAATCGGTTCTGCCGTTTTTCAGTCTATACGGAACCAACAAACCGAGTCCCATATATCCGTGATTGGCTAATGTACCCATTTTTGTCGTTTTTTTGGGGGTGGGGTGACCCTTTATACTACCCCATGAATTTGTATGCCAGATTCGTTCTACTCCCGCATCCTTTGAATTTTATACCCATATTGTCCTTATCCGTCCACTTTTGATTTTGGGTGGTGTGGAGGGTCCACCCCTTCCGTTATCAATTCTAATATATAAAAATCAATTTGTGTTTGTTTGTTTGTTTGTTTTTTGTTTGTTTGTATGTTTGTGTGTTCCTTATAGATCCAGAAACGGCTAAACTGATTTCCTTGAAATTTTCACAGATGGTGCATAATGATCCCGTGGTCAAAATAGGGTACTACATTTTTTGATATCTAAAGGGGGTACGGACCCTCCCCCTTACCCTAATTTTCAGAAACGCCAGATCTCGGAGATGGGTGGTGTGATTTAAGCGAAATTTTGTGTGCTCTTATATAGCACCCTAAAAATAAAAATTTGGTAGCCAAATTGCGGATGGAGTACCTAGGGGGGCCGCCCCACCCTAAAACCTACAAAACATATATTTAGACCAATCACGACAATATGGGAATTAAAAAGAAAGGTATTTAGGATAAGAAAACGTATCTGATATCCAATTGTCGGACCAAGTGCTAGGGGGACCATCCAACCCTCAAAACTAAACCCCTAAATCGGACATATTTACCGATCATGGCAATATGGGACTCAAATGAAAGGTATTTGCGAGTAGAATACGAATCTGATATCCAAATGTGGGACCACATTTCCCGGGGTCCACCCCTTTGCCAAAACACCCCCCAAACAGCACTTATTTACTGACCATGGGAATATGGGGCTTAAATAAAAGGTGTTTGAATGCAGAGTACGAATCTGATATCCAAATATGGGAAGTGTTTGGGGGGCCGACTCTTACCAAAAACATTCCCCAAATGGGACAAATTTACGACCATAGCAATGTGGGACTCAAATGAAAGGTCTTTGGGAGTAAAGGACGAATTTGATATCAATATATATGGGAAAAGTGTCTATTGGACCACCCCACCCCCACAACACCACCCAAATAGTAAGTATTTTCGGACTATTGCAATATGAGGCTCAAATAAGAGGATTTTTAGTGTGGAACACGAATCCGATATATATTTTCAAGGCCAAATAACTGAGTGGCCGCCCATCCCCCAAAACATCCCCCACGCCGGTCATGTTTGCCGGCTGTGGAAATATGGGGCTCAAATTAAAGGTATTAGGGCCCAACTATCTAGCGTCTAGTCCCTACCACCAGTCTTGTCTAGTCCCACCACCATAACAACCCCCAAGTATTACGTATTTCCTCACCAAGACAATTTGGGTCTTAAAGAGAGTGGAACTAAATATTCATAATTTCTAGGGCCAATACCCCAAAACCGGACACATTTGCTGACTGTTGCAATAAGGAGTTTAAATGAGATTAGAAAACGAATTTGATATCCAGTTTTGAGGGCAATGGCAATATGGGGTTCAAATATATGATATATAGATATATGAGAATAGAGCACGTTGTTGATTTTCAGGGCTTAGAATTTCGGGGAACAACCCCAATCCCCAAAACACCCCTTAATCGGGCATATTTACCGACCATGTCAATGTGAAGCTTAAATGAAAGGTTTTTGGGGGGTAGAGCAAGAATTGATACCCATTTTCGGGATCAATTTTCTGGGGGTCTACCCCTTTCCCAAAATACCCACACACAGCAATTTTTTAGTGACCATCGCAATATGGGGCTCAAATAAAGGTATTTGGGAGTAGAATACGAATTTGATATCCAAATGTAGGTCCATGTATTTAGGGCATCACCCCTTTCCCAAAACGCCCCCAAAGAGGAAAAATTTTTCAACCATGCCAATATGCTCAATATATAGGCTCAAATGAAAGGTATTTGAGATTATAAAACGAATTTGATAACCTATTTTGTGGCCATGTGTTTGGGGGACGCCACATCCTTTAAACTCCTCATAAGCCAATGGCAATATGGGGTTTAAATAAATGGTATTTGAGAGAAGATCACGATGCTGATATTTTTTCAGGGCCAAGTATCTGGGGGACCACCTCTCCCCCGAAAACACCACTAAATCAAAAATCATGAGTAGACGGGCTGAAATGAAGTATTTTAAGAATGGAGTACACCTCAAATCCAAACTTAAATTAGTAGATCAATAAAGATCATATGGGTTCAGATAAAGGCACTAATATTAAACTCTTAGTCAAGTAAGTCAAGTGTTTCACTAAAAGATCTTCGAAAATAAATATTCCAAGGAAACTTTTGTTCCATGTAAAGTAAAAGTAGGCGCAGCGAAGCGGGCCGGGTTCAGCTAGTAAATTATAAAGTCTATTCCTAATTCCTGACCGTATTCGTAATCTACTCCCGAATACCTTTTATTTGAGTTCCATATTGTCATGATCGTCAAATAATCCTATTTTAAGGGGTTTTGGGGCTGGGGCGGCCCCCCATGTACTTGGACCTAACTTTTATCATGAAATTCGTACTCTAGTCTTGAATACCTTTCATTTGAATTCCATATTGTCCCAATCAGTCCTCTTTTTTTTGGGTAGTGCTTTTGGGGTAAGGGGGAGGGTCCGCCCCCTCCCGATATCAAGAAATTGTATAGCCTATGTTTCCTTCCAGAGCAATCTAAACAATCTGCGAAAATTTCAATGTAATCGGTTCGGCCGTTTTTGAGTCTATAAGGAACAAACAAACAAACCGAAAAACAAACAAACCCAAATTGAATTTTATATATAAGATTTTGCCAGTTCGGTCCATATTCGGTTAAAGCTTCCACGTGCACCATCTCCCCATTTAAGGTATTGAGTTATTAAAAGTTAAAGTTTTACCAGATTTCGCGGAATTTTGCACCAGTGAACAATTAATTTTAAGTTTAAGCCTTCTGATAATATCACAAGTTAAGCAAAATCTGTAGTTTGGTTTACGTATATTCTAATACATAGTGGACTGTCGGCTTCTACTTTATTTGACCTTTTCATCTTTCAGTTTTGGAAAAAAAGTTTCGTCTTTTATCCATTTTAGAAATGTTGCTCCATTTTAAAAATGTTAGGAAAAGATTCATTTAGCTAAGAAAAACTCTCCCACATTCAATTTACACTTCTTTCCTACAGCTCATCTTTCATCTAGGGTTGCGCATAGTCAAGTAGTTGTAGGAAACCCTTCAACAAAACTACTCAACATTTTGTCGAAAATTGCTAAATTTTTGTAACAAGGTTTTGTCGCTTATAATCAGGCTTGGCAACAAAAAAAAAAAAAAAACTGCTCCATTATCCTTTGTGCCTTTTTAAAGCATGCCAAATTAATGCCATTGACAAAGGTTCTAGACCAGTTTTTTTTTCGTGAGTGGCCAAAAATAAATTTGTCCCAAATAAGCTGCTTTCACTTCATGTATCGTTGAATTTTGTTTGTGTAAAAATAAATCACACGAAACACTCGTTTGCTACCCCAGCCGTCCAACAAATATTTAGACACCCCTTACATATGGCGGATTATGAAGAAACGGAAGATGGTATTGGGTAGATTTTTCGGGCTACTGCAACTGACAGTTTTCAAGCCTTTTTTGTTCGACAACAAAAAAAAAGAAAACCTTCATATTCTCGTACGGCAGATAGACAGCCAAATGCCGTTGTAATATAGGCCTGAGAAAAATATTTCAAGATGAACACAAGATTTGCTTCCAACCAGAAATGATTGACAAGTTATTGACAACTCTGGACCGAAAAAATAGCCTTAACAGTGAAATATGTTATCTATAATTTGCTTTTGAGTGTGTTTGTGTGTGTGTGTGTGTATGCAGAGACATGTTAAACAGCATGGTGTATGTATTTGTGTTGTTGCAAGGATTTCTCATTTGCCTTGAGGTTGAGGCTGATGCTATTTACCATTCAGAGAGTAAATGGCCTGTCAATTTTGATTATGTCGTTAATGGCTACGAAATGAACTTGAACGCTTTTTTTGCCATGCTTCGAGTTAATTTTCTGTGATGAACCAGAAAATCGAAAACGTCAACTGGCCAGGAGTCTGTTGAAAAAGAAGTTCAATAACAAGAAAAGTATGAAGGATAGCGGGAGGTTTTCAATAAACCATGGCAACTGGAATGCGTGCATATTGATAAAAAAAAAATTACATAAATATTAAAACATCTTAAAAATCAGTTTGAAAGATCTTCTTTTAAATGTTTGCAGAAAAATAATAAAAACAAAAGTTTTTTTGAAGGCTTTTAAAAAATTTAATTTTGTTTCGAATTCTTTGGTTTTCATCGCAAGTTTCGCAAAAATTTCATTACCGTAATCGTCAAAAATTTATTTTCTTAAAAAAAAAATTATTTTCTTCTATAATTTTGTCGAAATTGGAATTCGTAGAAAGTTTCATAGAAGTAAAGTCTACATTGCCTATGAACAGGGAATACTTCTCTCATATCAATGAATGCAGTCTAATCAAAGTTTAAGCTCAATAGTAAGAGGCCTCATTTTTTATGCCGAGTCCGAACGACGAGCCGCAAGCGATACCACTTGGCAGAGAGCTTTAGTAATGGGATAACCACCGCTGAAAATTTTTCTGATGTTCACGCCGGGATTTCAACACTGGCGTTCGGCGTCGTAAGGGGACATACTAACCTCTGCGCCACGGTGGCCTCCCCTGGTGAAAATAAGGTACCCGGTGAAAATCAAAATCTTAAAATACACTGCGTCAAATGTGTATTTTAAGATTTTGATTTTCACCGGGTACCTTATTTTCACCAGTGGGGGGCACCGTGGCGCAGAGGTTAGTATGGCCCCTTATGACGCCGAACGCCAGTGTTGGCATTTGGCACAGATTAAGTATGAGTCAGCCACTGCGGCTATGAGACTCAGGGCAATGGGAGAATGAATGTAGGATAAGAGCAGGTCATACCATCGCGGTATAATCGAGGCGACGATAGAAAACCCGGATGGATAAAAAGAGGTTTCCGATCGGATACCTGAGATGGCAATTGAGGTCGAGTGCGAGATACTGCTGTCAGAGGCACAGTATCAAACTGACGAAACTCTGGTATTGTCGTCTGGGAGATCATGCTATACAGATGGCACAGTCCGCATTGTTTGGTTGCCGGCTCATAGCGCAGTAAGGGGGAATATAAAAACTGGCGATTTGACAATAAAGGCCAGACTGCCGTCAATAAACTTGGTTAACCTGAAAACTTTAGGCCATGGTCGACGAAGGCTTATGTAACACTGTGGAACAGCGAAACGGTCGATAGGACGACGAAAATCCTATGGGGAGATCCGGATCGTGAGAAGACAAGGCTATTATTAAATGGAAGCATGAAGGTGGTCAGTATAGCTTTCGGTATCATATTGGGACACATATGACTACGAGCTCGCTTATCCAATGTCAGTGCGGCAAGTGAACGAATGTGGGGAAGATGAAGATACGTTGGAGCATTTTCTTTGTTATTGTAAGGTTTTAGCGGCTAACAGGCACCAGAATTAAGGTGGGGACAGAATACCAATATCAGAATGGAGGCCACCGTAGCGCAGAGGTTAGCATGTCCGCCTATGACGCTGAACGCCTGGGTTCGAATCCTGGCGAGACCATCAGAAAAAATTTTTAGTGGTGGTTTTCCCCTCCTAATGCTGGCAACATGTGTGAGGTACTATGCCATGTAAAACTTCTCTTCAAAGAAGTGTCGCACTGCGGCAAGCCGTTCGGACTCGGCTATAAAAAGGAGGCCCCTTATCATTGAGCTTAAACTTGAATCGGACTGCACTCATTGATATGTGAGAAGTTTGCCCCTGTTCCTTAATGGAATGTTCATGGGCAAAATTTGCAATTTTACAGAATACCATACATGTACCAACTTAGGGGAGTGGTATGAAAAAAATGGTGGATTTTGTAAGTAGGTGGATTGCTTTAGATTTGCTTTTTCGAGGTTACTTTTTGGCCGATTTGTGGCTAAGGTGTATGTCCATAGTGGCATTTGATGGATTTGTAGCACTTCGAAATATGCGTCTAAGACCCAATAAAGTATATATGTTCTTGATAGTTATGACATTTTTAGTGTATCCGTCTGTCTGTCCGTCCGTCTGTCCATCCGTCTGTCTATCCGTCCGTCCGTCTGTTCGTCCATCCGTCTGTCCGTCCATCCGTTCGTCTGTCTGTCCGTCCGTCTGTCTGACCATCCGTCTGTCTGTCAAAAGCCCGCTAACTTTCGAAGAAATAATGCAAGGTGCTTGAAATTTTGCACAAATACTTGTCATTAGTGAAGGTCGGTTGAGATTGTAAATTTGTTTGTCAATAGGTAAAATAGACACAGGGAACTTTCGATCGGCAGCCGGTAAAGTTAATCGGCGTTTATGGCACGAGGATGCAACGAAGTACACGGTTGCGAAACAAGATATTCGGGCGCGGTAAGCAAAATAAGTCACTTCCTTATATGTGACCGATATGTGGTATGGTGGACTATCGCAGAGAGGACGCTTAAAAGGGGATAATGGGACGGTGGCCACAACGTTACCAAAAAGCGGGGTTTTGGGAGCGTTCGCTAGAAAGTGGGAAGGAGGCACACCCTAATATACGTCAGTGTTCAAATCACTCGCGATGACGGCGTGAGGAGGCGACAGGGCTCTAACATTTAAAAAAAAATCTACTCACCACGTCTGCAAGGCATCTGATACCTCGGTTGGCAGTCTCGAGTACTCATTGCGACTTCCGTTTATATATAACACTAACTGACCCGGGCACGCTCCGCTGCGCCTTCTTTTACTTTATATGGAACAAGATCTTTTAGTGAAATACCATGCTAATTTGACTAACAGTTTAAAAATATAAGTGACTTAATCTGAATCCCACATGACCTTTATTGGTCTACGAATTTAAGTAAGGTGTACTCCATTCTTAAAATACTTCATTTCAGCCCGATATTCTCATGATGTCAGATTTAGTGGTGTTTTCGGGAGAGAGGTGGTCTCCCAGATACTTGGCCCTGAAAAAATATCAGCATCGTGCTCTTCTCTCAAACACCATTTATTTAAACCCCATATTGCCATAGGCTTAATAGGAGTTTATAGGATGAGGCATCCCCCAAACACGTGGCTCCAAAATAGGTTATCAAATTCGTTTTCCAATCTCAAATACCTCTCATTTGAGCCACATATTCCCATGGTCGAAATTTTTTTTCTTTCGGGGGTGTTTTGGGAAAGGTGTGGTGCCCTAAATACATGGTCCTACATTTGGATATCAATTTGTATTCTACTCCCAAATGCCTTTATTTGAACCCCATATTGCCCATGGAAATTTGGAAAAAAAAATTTTATTTTTAGGGTACTATATGAGAACACACAAGATTTCGCTAAAATCACACCACCCATCTCCGAGACTGCTGCCATTTAAACCGATCTTGGGTCTTGACTTCTTGAGCTTCTAGAGGACGCAATTCTTATCCGATTTGGCTGAAAATGTTCACATAACGCTGAGGTATGACTTCGAACAACTGTGCCAAGTATTGTCTCAATCAGTCCATAACCTGATATAGCCGTGATATTAACCGATCTCCCGATTAGACTTCTTGATCTTCTAGAGGGCTAAATTCTTATTCAATTTGGTGGAAATTTTGCATATGTCGTTTTGGTGTGACTGGAAAAAATGGGTTCGGACTGTGGCAAGCATGGTCTAAATCGGTTGATAACCTGATACAGCTTCCATATAAACCGATCTTCCAATTTGACTTTCTGAGCCTCTGGAGGGCGCAATTTTTACTCGATTTGCCTGAAATTTTGGAGGTGGTATTTTTCTATAACTTCAAACAGGCATGACAAGTTCGGTTTCTATCGGTTAATAACTTGATATAGCTCATATATATTTGAAAAAGTCATTCAAAAAACTTGACATATGCGATCCATGGTGGAGGGTATATAAGGTTCGGCCCGACCGAACTTATCACGCTTTTACTTGTTCAACCTAACCTTACCAAATCTACTTCTTTCAAATGTAATTGTGAGGAAATATTACAAAGAAGCAAATCTTCTAAGTCCTGGTACGGTGAATTTGATTTACCTTGAAACATTATCCTTGTTACAACTTTGAACTGTCCCATAGTTTTCATAAGTATTGTTATACCCTCCAATATAGGATGGCGGTATACTTATTTCGTCACTCTATTGGTAAGACATCGAAATATTGATCTGAGACCCACCAACGTATTGGGTTGCCCAAAAAGTAATTGTGGATTTTTCATATAGTCAGCGTTGACAAATTTTTTCACAGCTTGTGACTTTTACTTTTACTGTTACTTTTAGCTTGCTTTAGAAAAAAAGTGTAAAAAAGTATATTTGATTAAAGTTCATTCTAAGTTTTATTAAAAATGCATTTACTTTCTTTTAAAAAATCCGCAATTACTTTTTGCGCAACCCAATATATATATTCTTGATCGTCTTGCCATTTTTAGTCGATTTATTTATATCCGTCCTTTGTCGGTCTGTCCATCCCTCTGTCGAAAGCACGCTAACTTACGAAACAATACAGCTAGGTGCTTCCTATAAATGTAGGTCGGTATTGGTATTGTAAATGGGCCATATAAATCCATGTTTTGATATAGCTGCGATATAAACCGATCTTGGATCTTGATCTCTTGAGCCTCTAGAACGCGCAACTATTATCCCATTTGGCTAAAATTTTGTATGTCTTCCAACAACGGTGCAAAGTTTGGCTTAAATCTGTTCATAACTTGATATAACTGCCGTTTAATTTTGACTTCTTGAGTCTCACAATCGCGCAATTTTTATCAGTTTTTGCTGAAATTTTGTACTAAATGTTTTTATTTACTTCCAACAACTATGACAAGTATGATCTAAATTGGTTCATAACCTGATATAGCTCCCAAATAAACCGATCACCCGATTTTATTTCTCGCCCCCTATGTTTCACAATTCTTGCTACATCTGTCTGAAATGATTTTCATAATGACTACTACTGTAATCTCTAATATCCAAACCTTGTATGGTCCGAATCGATCCATAACCTGATATAGCTCCAAACACATTACAATTTGTATCCATTATCCTTTGTTTGCCTATAAAGAACTACCGGTCAGAGAACTTGCTAATTGCAAATTTTGCCCATGAACATTCCACTAAAGATTAAGCTCAATGAAAAAGGGCCTCCTTTTTATAGCCAAGTCCGAACGGCGTGCCGCAGTGCGACACCTCTTTGGGGAGAAGTCTTACATGGCGCAAAGTATCTCACAAATGTTGCCAGCATTAGGAGGGGAAAACCTCCGCTGAAAATTTTTTCTGATGGTCTTGCCAGGATTCGAACCCAGGCGTTCAGCGTCATAGGCGGAAATGCTAACCTCTGTGCTACGGTGGCCTTCAGAGAACTTGGCAAATGAATCTTACCATGATGAAGGTTATATAAAATTCGGCCCGGCCAAACTTACGTGTTAATGCTCATTTTGTTAAATCTGAAATTATGTTGGCAGACAATGCAAGTAAAAAAATCAGTTCATCACAAAACCGCTCTCTCTCTCCCTATACAAATAATGTCTTTTGTATTTCATTATCAGCGACTGACAGTTATTTTTTGTGTTTTCACAAATTTTGCCTGCCTTTTTGCAAAAAAAAAATGGAAATCTCTTAAGACTTAAAACGCTAACAAAATTATTTGGCGATAAATACAATAAAGATTTTCTTGTCTTTATCTTTTGGTGTTGTTGTGATTGTTGTTGCTGTTGCTGTTGCTTTTGGTACTACTAATTTAACATGTAAATATTAGGGCATTTGGAATACTTACCACGGTCGAATGACACAATGGAGCTGAAACATTGTCACTCTTCTCCGGAAAAATGCCATTGTATTGAAACGATAGTGAAGAGCTTAAAACAAGAATTTTGGCAACTGCCTGGAACAAAACGACACCATTCCATTCCATGCCACAATCGGAGTGAGAAGTAAAGTATATGCTGGCAGAGGCATCCATTGCTTGATATTCCAATGAAGTCTCATCTACACAATTTACGTGTGGCACGTGAAGCCTATCAGGGGATCAACAGAGCAAAACAATGAGATGATAACAGCAAGTAGGACAGTGGTAACGATACTACAAAGAAAATACATCAGAATTCAAAATCATGATTAATGATTAAACAAAAAAAAAAAAAACTTTCAATTTTATAAAATTTCTATAGAAAATATTGTCAAAACATTAAATCGTAAAGGGCGTGGGCTAAAAACGCGATACGGTTAGTAAGACGGCAAAAATCAAATGGGGAGATCCGGATCGTAAGAGGACAAGGCTATAACTGAAAGGAAGTGAGAAACAGGTCAGTATAGCTTTCGGTATCATAACAGGACACATAGAACAGCGAGTTCACTTATGCAAATTCGGTGCGGCAAGTCATAGCATGTGGGGAGGATGATAAGGCGTTGAAGCTTTTTCTTTGTCTGTACCCTAGTAAGAAACTTTGGTACCCACCAAACTTAGTTCGTATTTAAATTATTTTACAACAATCAAATTGGGAATTGGTTGCTGCTGCTGTGGTCATCAAGTAGTCATATCGATAAATCGATATTTGAGAAGCCTATATCTGTATATAGACTGAATCGAATCATACCGGGCTGGGACGCTGAAAGTCTTAGCAGACAGTTTGTGTCAAATTTCAGCCAAATCAGGTGATAAATGCGGGCTCTGGGAGCTCAAGATGCCAAATCCGGGGATCGTTGTATCAGGGGGCTATATCAGAAGCCTATATCAGAAGACAGACAGAATCGGATCATATTGGAACGGACGATGGAAGTCATAGCAAAAATCTTTGTGTCAAATTTCAGCCAAATAAGGTAAAAATTTCGGTCTCTAGAAGCTCAATGGTAAAATCCGGGGGTCGGTGTATAAGGGGGCTATATCAGTATATATATATATATATATATATATATATATATATATATATATATATATATATATATATATATACCGATTCGAATCATACTTGGCACGGACGCTGGAAGCCATACCCAAAGTCTTTGTACCAATTTCAACCAAATTATATTTAAATTTAGGCTTCGAGCTCCTAGCCTCAATTTAAATGTAATTTAGTTGAAATTGGTAAAATGACTTCTGCTATGGCTTCCAGAGTCCGAAGTCTAAGCGAAAAACCGGTTTATATGTTGGTATACCAGTTTGTTGACCGATTCCGATCATACTCGGTAATGATGTTGGAAGTCAGGTCAGGACCTTATCACAAGTTTCAGACAAATCGGATCAAAACTGAGGGCTATAGAGCCATAAGAAGTCAAAACTGCGATTCGGTTTATATGGAGGCTATATCTTAATCTAAACCGTTATGGTCTATTTGGAAATCCCTAAGGACCTACATCGATTAAAAGTATCTGTGCAAAATTTTAAGCGGAAATTTTTAGTCGTTCGAACGCTATTGTGAGACGGACAGACGGACATGGCTAGATTAACATTGAATGTCAAGACGATCAAGAATATATATTCCTTATAGGGTCTCATGTCAGTAACTGAAGGTGTTACAAATGGATTGACCAGATAAGTATACCCATATCTTATGATGGTACGGCTAAAAAGCAAAAAGGAAGAAGTTAAACGTTTTAAGTTCACCACCATGGATTTATTAATCGCCTATTTTATTATTTCCACATTCTTACCGTAGTTACATCCAAAATGGGATGGTCTGGATCATATTTGATTTAGTTCCCGAGAACTCTTATATAAGTCACAGTTTCAGCGAAATCGGGCGACAAATCCTCTTTTTACGGGATTATGACCCTAAATGGGAAGATCGGTCTACTCCTAATTTTGCCCATGAAGATTCCTCTAAGGAACAGGGACAAACTTGTCACATATCAATGAGTGCTATTCGATTAAAGTTTAAGCTCAGTGATAAGGTGCCTCCTTTTTATAGCCGAGTCCGAACGAAGCGCTGCAGTGCGACACCTCTTTGGAGAGAAGTTTTTCATGCCATAGTACCTGACAAATCTTGGCAGCATTAGGAGTAGAAAACCACCGCAGACATATTTTTCTGATGGTCTCGCCAGAATTCGAACCCAGGCGTTCAGCGTCATAATCGGACATGCTAACCTCTGCGAAATAGATTTCATCGCGTCCCTCGTCGAAATCATTCCGCCTTATCAACGTATATGAGGAGACATCCCGGAGACACATCTGTCAATTCACCTAGATCGCAAAAAACCGTCTCCCTATGATGGAAAGTTTGTGTCCCTGTAGTCCCATATATAAGCAGGGCAGATGTACGGTAGTCTCCTAATCATCAAGACGGCATCAGCAGTAGTCGTTGTAGGTGCTTCCCATGCGCCCGGCCATATGGCCTATCGCACAGTATCCGGAGTATGTTGGCAATCCGACATCCATACAAAGACTACATCTCGCCACCGCATCCGCATTGGTTATCTTCTCTAGTATGTTCACTAGTTCGACCAAGGCACGTGTGCAACACCGGCCACAGATCTGCCTGCTTCGTACTTATACTTGTCTGCCCTTACGTTTCCCAGAACATCAACGTGTCCTGGAACCTAGGCCAACCCAACGTCATGAGCCCATTCAGGGCCCCCAAAGTGAATTATGAATTGATCGAAAGTTCCCAGTGTCAATTTTGCCTATTGACAAACAATAGCATATATGTCGGTTTATCTACGTGGCGAAGCGCAGGATGGGCGCATATAAACGTGAGTCAAAGTGAGTTATCGAGACTGTCAACCGAGGAGTCAGATGCCTTGCAGACGTGGTGAGTAGAGTGATTTAAATGTGGCTTACTACCTTAAACATATCAGGGTGTGCCCATTTATGCTCAGGCGGGCGAAAACAGATCTCAGCCTCTGGGTACTCAATGTTGGACTCCATGTCCACTCCGAGTTTTAGTTTTGAACCATCTGTGTGGCATGAACTTCCTGCGATCAATTTATGCTCAATCAATTTATTGAATGAGAACCCATCGGTAACGACTCGTATAGTGTGATCACTGAGAGAGCTCGAAATAAATCGAACGAAGCCACTACCGACACCAATTTCGACATGCTTTAATAGAAGAGCACCGTGCCGGACCCTATCGAATGCCTTATATATATCCAGAGCCACAACCTTACTCTCACCAAACTGGTGGATTGAGCAACTCTAACGTTCCGAACGAAATGCCATGAGGTCGCCCGTAGAGTGATTTTTGCGGAACACATGCTAAGAAGGCCACAAAACTCTAAGAAGGCCATTGGACTCTCAATACCCCACAAGATTGTGATTAGCCATAACCTTGGGGAAAACGAAGCATATCGCAAATGGCTGCTAATTCGAAAGGTTGTTTGCCCTACTTTTTTTGGGTATTGGCTGAACGTTAGCAACCTTTCCGCATGGTAAGCTAGGTTGAGAAGATCTTGAAAAGACAATTATCAATGTCTTCTATGCTTGGACAATTCAAAGTATCTTGCTCAAGTCTTCCTCTGAGTAGTCTTCCGAATTTTGTCTAGTATGGTTTTACCTTATTCCGCAAGCTTATCGGATTCGGAACGGCCGTGCTATTCTAAGCGATAGTCCGAGAAGGAGTGCTCCATGGAGACACTCCAATCCTAAACTTCATCGATTAGATTTTGCGAACTTATAGTCACATCAACATCATTGCATTCCTCTGAGCTACGGTGGCCAGCTCAGAGGTTAGCATGTCCGCCTATGACGCTGAACGCCTGTGTTCGAATCCTGGCGAGACCATCAGAAAAAAATGTTCAGCGGTGGTTTTTTCCCCTCCTAATGTTGTCAACATTTGTGAGGTACTATGCCATGTAAAACTTCTCTCCAAAGAGGTTTCGCACTGTGGCACGCCGTTCGGATTCGGCTATAAAAGGGAGGCCCCTTACCACGGCCGGGCTTCGCCAAATTTTATTTTTTAAGTTGTTCGCCTGTTAAGCCAAGATCATTTTTATTCCATAATTCTCATTTAAGTTTTCTTTTGCGACGAGCTTAATGGTCCACAATTTTTGGTATCGAAAGCCGCGTTGTAGTCAACAAAGAGATGGTAGGTGTTAATTTGACTTTCTCCAGGTTTTTTCCAGGATTTGGCGCAGTGTGAATATCTGATCCAGGGTGGATTTACCAGGTCTAAAGCCGCATTGATAGGGCCCAAGTATCTCTTTGACTTTAGGTTTCAATCTTCCACACAGTACGCTCTAGAGTATCTTGTATGCGATGGGGAGGAGACTTATTCACCTGTAGTTGGCATATTCCGTCTTGTTTCCTTTCTTGTGTACAGGACATAGTATGCTGAGGTTCCAATAATCGGGTATGTGTTCTTCTAGCCAGATTGCGCAGACAAGCTGATGCATACGCCTTATCTACGTGTCGGCTCCGGTGTTAAATAGTTCAGCGGGTAACACGTCGGCTCCTGCTGCCTTGTTGTTCTTAAGTCGGGTCACTGCTACTTGGACCTCATTCTGACTAGGAGGTAAACATTCTATGCCATCATGAGGGATTGGTTCTGCGGTACCCTCTTCGCCGCCTACATCGGACACTAGCAGTTGGGTAAAATGTTCTTTCCATATCCTCAACATGTTATTTGTATCAGTTACCAGATTTCCTTTTTTGTCTCTGCAGGAGGATGTGCATGCACCAAAGCCATCGGTTAGATGTTTAATTTTTTAAATTGCTATTTCTATTTATTCTAAAAGGTTTCTCCACATTTTATTCCAAAAATGTTATTCCTATTGAGATTTGTTAAAATTTAAGTTTCTACAAATATCTATTTTTTCTGATTTAAATACGGTTAAGGACTGTTATTATTTCGTTTCTAATCTAACCCCCATTGTTATTTTTTGAATTGTTTTTAATTGTCTTTAATTTAATTTAAGAGCAATGACTTAATCTCCCCGAAAACAAAAGACTGCTGTCGTTTAGAAAAATTCCATGTAGTTTCACAGTTTGAAATTCTTAAGCTATGCTCTCTGTAGTCTGAAGCTAAACTAAATGACATTAACATTCCCATTGCAGTCATCGTCGTCGTCAGACTAAGAGTAGCGAGTACTCAGGCACAACAGGCTCGCCTCTAAACAATAATAACATTGACAACAACAAGAAAATTAGCAAAAGAAGTAGAAGAAAAATCGATATCTTCTCCGATAGCAAACAAAATAGCCCAAGTAGTAGCAGCATCCACTTCACCGCCTTCATTTCATTTTAAGCAATAGAGCCATGTTAACATCGATAGAGCAGAAAAAAGTAAACAACAACATCAGCAGTGTAATGACAACAACATTTAGTGTCCTTTAAGGGGAACAGCAACGACGTCTTTTTTTCAACTTTTTCCATTCTCTCTGTTTTTCACTTTCGGTTAACTAATCCGCCTTTGTGTAGGAAATAAGTGTTGCCACTTCTGGCTACAAAGAAGATGAATTGTCTTGGAAATTTTTTATAACATATTTTTGTGAAAATTTATTATAAATCAAATTTTCAATAGAAGTAATTTTGGAAATCTCAAATACCTTTCATTTGAGCCACATATTGGCATGGCCGAAAAATTTTTACCCTTTGGGGGGAATTTTAGGGAAGGGCCGATGCCCTAAATAAATGGTCCTACATTTGGATATCAAGTTCGTATTCTACTCCCAAACACCTCTGTTTTAACCCCATATTGCGATGGTCAGTAAAAAATTGCTGTCTGTGGGATATTTTGGGAAAGGGGTAGACCCCCAGAAAATTGTATCCCGAAAGTGGGTATCAATTCATGCTCTACCCCCCAATACCTTTAATTTAAACCCCACATGGATATGGTCGGTAAATATGGCCGATTTAGAAGTATGTTGGGGAGTGGGGAGCCCTGAAAATATATCAACAACGTGCTCTACTCTCATAGATTTGAACCCCATATTGCCATTGGCCTCAAAATTTGATATCGAATTCTTATTGAAAAAGCCAGCAAATATATCCGGTTTGGGGTATGGGCCCTAAAAACTATGAATTTCGAGCTCCACTGTCTTGAAAACCAAAATTGTCGTGGTGAGCAAATACGTCCTACTTGGGAGTTGTTTTGGCGGTGGGCCGTTCCCTAGACAGTTGGTCCCGAATGTTGATGTCAGATTCATAGTCTACTCCCAAATACCCTTCATTTGAGCTCCAATTTTCTATATCCGGCAAACATGTCCGGTTTGGGGAGTGTTTTGGTGGATGGAGCGGCCACTCAGTGACTTGGCTTTGGAAATATACATCAGATTCGTATTCTACTCTAAAATACCTCTTATTTGAGCCTCATATTGCAATGGTCAGCAAGTACTTCCTACTTGGGTGGTGTTATAGGGGTGAGGTGGACCCATGGACACTTTTCCCGAACATTGATATCAGATTCGTGCTTTATTTCCAAAGACCTTTCATATGAGCCCCATATTGGTATGGTTGTAAATTTGTCTTCTTTGGGGGATATTCTCGGGGATGGTCGGCCCCTTAAACACGTGGTCCCTCATCTGGATATCAGATTCGTATTCTACACTCAAATACCTTTTATTTAAGCCTCATATTCCCATGGTCAGTAAATAAGTCCTATTTGGGGGGTGTTTTGGGGAAGGGGTGGATCCCCTTATGCTTATATGGGAGCAACATCAGCTTATAGACCGATTTGGACCGTTCTTGGCACAGTGGTTAAAAATCATAACAAAACACTGGATGCTAAATTTCAGCCAAATCAGATAAAAATTAGTGCTTCCAGGTGTTCAAGACGTCAAATCGGGATATCGGTTTATATGGGAGCTACATCAGGTTATAGACCGATTTGAACCGTACATAGCACAGTGGTTTAAAATCATAACAAAACATTTCATGCAGAACTTAAGCCAAATCGGACAAAAAATCTAAACCGATATGGACGATATTCAATCCCCGACAACAATATGAAGTATGTGTGCAAAATTTCAAGCGGCTAGCTTTACGCGTTCGACCGGTAACGTGATTTCGACAGACGAACGGACGGACATGAGTAGGTCGATTTAGAATGTCGATATGATCAAGAATATGTATTCTTTATAAGGCCTTAGGTCAATATTTCTAAGGTGGTGGGTATAAAAAGTTATGAAAAGTTTACATTCAGTGGTGATTATAAACTTGCACTGAGACACTCATTTACATATGTGTTCTATCTTGTTTTCTGACATCCACTTCGTTATCAAGCTGCAGTCATTTTCAGCAAACAACATACTTTTTAGCAGTATGTCAGTTACTCTGAAATTGCAGTGCTACTGATGTAATAGCATAACTATTGTACTTCTACAATAGCAACAAAATTAACTACTATTGGGTTGCCCAAAAAGTAATTGCGGATTTTTCAAAAGAAAGTAAATGCACTTTTAATAAAACTTAGAATGAACTTTAATCAAATATACTTTTTTTACACTTTTTTTCTAAAGCAAGCTAAAAGTAACAGCTGATAACTGACAGAAGAAAGAATGCAATTACAGAGTCACAAGCTGTGACAAAATTTGTCAACGTCGACTATATGAAAAATCCGCAATTACTTTTTGGGCAACCTATAATATTCAGCAGACAGTGTTTGCTATTTTCAGCAAACTTTTTCTATGACTGTGGGGGGCTACAACTTGTCTGGGGTTGCTTAGCCCACCCTCAGAGGTCTTTCTACGCTTATGAGTAGAGCACGAATCTGTTATTCAAAGTAGGAACTAGTGTCCAGCAATCACAAAACCCTAACAGGACATGTAGGTAAATCGGCACAAACCAAAATTTGGTTTATGGTTGATACAGGAAGGATCTGTGAAACTGTATAATGTTGTAACCTCCATGGTTCAGTTATGACATCATTTTGGCAGTAGTTTTCAAAATCCACTAAAACAGGACCCATGGTTTGAACGTCTGGACACTCTGGGCTCCAGTTTTAAAGTATTATTAGATATTATTTACTTAGGTACTATGCCATGTAACAACTTCTCCTCTATCTCTGGCACTGCAACACCCCGTTCGAACTCGGCTATGAAAAGGAGGTCCCTTATCATAGCGTTTAAACTTGAATCGGACATCACTCAATCATTTATGAGATTTTGCCCATGTTCTTTGATAGAATATTCATGGTCGAATTTGCAATTTGGGTTTCGCGAATCGCAACTGTGCTGCTAGTTATGTACAGAAATGTATAAAATGTTTTCAAACTTTTCCATTGTAATAAAGTTAAAAAAAAAAAGAAATTTTGAAGACATTTTTACTAAAAACTAGTAAAAAGGCGTTTAGTGCTGCCGGGCCGAACTTTCGTCAAAATCCGGTGAAAAATGCAAACCTTATACCCCATAGCATCTATATCGAAATATGTTACGATTTCGACCAAATACTAATAAGCAGAAGTCATTGTTCAATTGTGTATAACAAAATATTGGTCTTTTTAAAAGCCATATCTAAAATTAAGCCGATCTGAACCATATACGACACGGATGTCGGAGAGCCTAACATAAGTCACTGTGACAAATTTCAGTGCAATCGGATTATAAATGCGCATTTCATGGGGCCATTTTTTTTTGTTGGTTTTGGCGTTTCATAATGTATGTTTCTGCACCATAAAATCGGTTGTCATCATTCAAAGATAGCCCAAAAAAAATGCCTTCTACTCTCCCACTGGTATTATGGTATTGTTTTTTGAAATGGCCATTTGTATATAAAAAGAATTTCTCCAAAGTTGTTGTCAATTATCTATGGACACACTACCAAAGGTTGTGTGCGTGCGTGTGTGGGTGTATTTGTACAATGACAAAGCAATTTTTTATTGTTTTTGTATTTGTTTCATGGTTACACTCCCTAAGAGGGGAGATCATACACACGAGTGCACATTCATTGAGAGTTTTAACAGCGATATCATAAATTTTTCCAGATATTGTTTATGATTTATATATAGAAAAAAAATTATATGATATGATATAAGTTTATGACATAACGAATTTGTAATAATTTTTAATGAGTGATTTATGATGTTTGTAATTAATGACTTGCTGAAATGTGCAAAAATATTGGGATTTGGGTTGCATAGAAAATAACAAGCCACTGTGCGTAGAATGGGTTGAGGTAGAGATTTGTTGTCTTACAAACAGTTTCAGAGTTCACAAATGGGCAACTACTTTGTTATGATAAGCGCATAACAATGTTCAATGAAGTGATATTTTAAGGGGACTTAAGACTGAGACCTATTGTATTAAGAACCATTTGGTGCAGATAAACATAGACTTTATTCCGCGCTTATCTTTCTATAACCACCACCATAGGATAGGGGAATACTTATCTAGTTATCGATTTGTAAATCCATAAGATATGAATGTGCGAACCCATAATGTATAAATATTTTTGATCGTCTTTAATTTCCAAGTCGATCTGGCCATGTTCGCCCGTTCACCTGTCTACCCATCTGTCCGTCCGTCCGTTTGTCGGAATCATGACAGCAGTCGAACGAATAAAAGAATGTTGGACATATATTCACACTATGCACATTATTTCCAAACCCATAGGCTTATGTTCTTGTGTACTTAGTTTGTGTGTATTTGCCCATTGGAATAAAGATATCCGCCTTAAACTTGGTACAGATACTCCTTATTGCTACGGGCCATCTCGGTTCATATTGTGTATAATCATAATTACCACAATGTTTATCCGATTTGAATGTAGTTTTCTGTTACGACTTGCAGGAGGCATGCCAACTTCTTTCAAAATCGGTCCATAACCTGATATAGCTTCCATATAAACCGATATCTTGATTTGAGATATTGAGGCCATGGAAGCAACAATTGTTATCCGATTTGTCTGAAATTTTGTTTTTGTTGTTCTGTTATGACTCCCGTAATAAAAAGTAGGACATTAAACGAACTGCTCAAATACAATCTGCATGCCTATGTCAAGAAAAGGGCGGTGAAGACTGCCCTGCATGAGGTTGTGCTTAAAATAGAAGAATCCTTCGATGCCAAGACATACACATTGGCGGTATGCATTGATATCGAGGTGGCTTTTAACAATGTGTGGCCGGCGCACTGATCGAATCCTGAATGATAGGAACCCTATGAGGAAATCCGGATCATGAGAATACAAGGATATTGCTGAAATAATGGGAGAAGGAGGTCAGCATAACTTTCCGTATCATATAGCAACGAGCTCACTTGTGCAAAGTCGGTGTGGCATGTGGTAGCATGTGTAGGGCATGTGCGGAGAATGATGTGATCGAAATCCAAACTAGTAATAAACAAGTAAAAGCGTGCTAAGTTCGGCCGGGCCGAATCTTATATACCCTCCACCATGGATCGCATTTGTCGAGTTCTTTTCCCGGCACCTTTTCTTAGGCAAAACAGGATATAAGAAAAGATTTACTCTACTATTAGAGCGATATGAAGATATGGTTCGGTTTGGACCACAATTAAATTATATGTTGGAGACCTGTGTAAAATGTCAGCCAATTCGAATAAGAATTGCACCCTTTGGGGGCTTAAGAAGTAAAATAGAGAGATCGATTTATATGGGAGCTGTATCGGGCTATAGACCGATTCAGACCATAATAAACATGTATATTGATCATGTCATGAGAGAATCCGTCGTACAAAATTTCAGGCAAATCGGATAAAAATTGCGCACTCTAGAGGCTACAGGAAGACAAGACCCAAGATCGGTTTATATGACAGCTATATCAGCTTATGGACCGATTTGAACCATTCTTGGCACAGTTGTTGGATATCATAATAAAACACGTCGTGCGAAATTTCATTCCAATCGGATAAGAATTGTGCACTCTAGAGGCTCAAGAAGTCAAGACCCAAGATCGGTTTATATGGCAGCTATATCAGGTTATGGACCGATTTAAACCATTATTGGCACAGTTGTTAGATATCATGACGAAACACGTCGTGCGAAATTTCATTCAAATGGGATACGAATTGCGCACTCTAGAGGCTCAAGAAGTCAAGACCCAAGATCGGTTTATATGGCAGCTATATCAAAACATGGACCGATATGGCCTATTTACTATACCAACCGACCTACACCAATAAGAAGTATTTGTGCAAAATTTCAAGCGGCTAGCTTTACTCCTTCGGAAGTTAGCGTGCTTTCGACAGACAGACGGGCGGATGGACAGACGGACGGTCATGGCTAGATCGACATAAAATGTCACGACGATCAAGAATATATATACTTTATGGGGTCTCAGACGAATATTTCGAGTAGTTACAAACAGAATGGCGAAATTAGTATACCCCCATCCTATGGTGGAGGGTATGAAAACATGTAATTTGAGAACGGATAGAGATAATTCTCTGAAATTTGAAATGTATAGAATTGAAATGTTATTGTGATCATGCGCAAAATTGCAATGTCCTAAGTGGTTTGGGCGCCTCTTGACAGGTCCCCAAAAAATTGGTCACCTCGTCATTTTGAAAAATTGTTTGTGCTATCAAATCTTCAATTGTAGTCCGATTCCCAAATTTTTGGGGCATAGTGCTCAAAACACCCACAAAAAAGTCCGCTTGAGCTTTACAATATCTTTAATTTTTTTTTTTCGAAATTTTAACCGAGATTGGTTTCTTATTTTGGGATTTATGAAGACATTTGTGGTTAGATTTTTAATTTGATGGTTGATTTGGATTGGTGATAACATTTACAATGACTTTGATGTAGTATGCGTCAATATTCGATAATTCAGTTAAAAGGTATACAGTTGGGGACGTTTTGTTAAATAAATATCTTTATTGAAAAGTTTGCCTAAATACCTTCACTTTGTGAAAGGAACAAATTGTGGATGTGTTTTAAATAAAGTTTAAACAAGATGTCAACTTAAATGGGTGCAGTATTTACTTCATATTTTACCATTATACCCACCACCATAGGATGGGGATTTACTAATCAAGTCATTCCGTTTGTAACACCTCCAAATATTCGTCTGAGACCCCACAAAGTACAAATATTCTTGATCTTCTCGTCGTTCTGAATCGATCTAATCATGTCCGTCCGCCCGTCCGTCCGTCTGTAGAAATCACGATAGAGGTCGAATGCGTAAAGCTACCCGCTTGAAATTTTTCACAGATATAGCGGATCTCCGGATTTGATCTTGAGTCCTTAGAAGCCTCCATTTTCATCGGATTTGGCTGAAATTTTGCACATAGTATTCTGTTATGACTCCTAATAACGGAACCAAGAACGGTTCATATCGGTCTATAACCTGATATAGCTCCCATATAAACCGATCTCCCGATTTGACTCTCTGAGCCCCTGGAAGCCGCAATTTTTGTCCGATTTGGGTGAAATTTTGCATGTAGTAGTGTAACAACTGTGCCAAGTAAGGTTGAAATCGGTATATAACCTGATACAGCTCCCATATATATACCGAATTCTCGATTTCGCGTCTGGATAGCCTGAAAACCAAATTTTTTCTCCGATTTGGCTAAAATTTTGAACGCGGTGTTTTGTTATGAATTCCAACAACTGTGCCAAGTACGGTCCAAATCGGTCTTTAACCTAATGTAGCTCCCATATGAACCAATCTCTCGATTATCCTTATTCGTTTCCTAGAATCTTTAATTTTTGCCTAGTTTGACAGAAGTTCGGTAAAAATTTGCCTTTCAACCAATTTTGATGTGTGGCAAGGATCCAAGGTGGTGGGTTTCATGGATTCGGCCCGGCCGAACTAAGCACGACTTTCCGTGTTAATATTTCGAGCGCACAACAACCTAATTACTGGCTTAAGTATATGTTCATAGGGGCATGTGGCGCACCCTCTTGCATATTTGGATTATACATTGAAAACCTTTATTTATTCTATGACTCAACAATGACTTTGTTATTTCCATTTGATGTTTGTAAGTTTTGGTGCTTAAAACCCATTTTACCTATAATCAAAACACTTTAAGCTTTTCACATATAACAAGTTGAATATTATGATTACTAGTTGATGTTTCCTTTTTTTTTTTTGTTTTTTTAAGATCTTTAAAATTTCCGCCTTTCTAGGGAGTACATAAAGTATTACCATTTGCCTTAGTTCACATACAAACTCATAATTATTTCATAAAAAAGTACATTTCTACTTTGAAAAAAAATTTTGCAAAAACTTAGTTTCCAGCTTAATAAAAAACGGTTATACAACAAAATGAAAAGCATCGAAAAATTTCACAACCTTCTCTAGGAAGCCCTAGAAGAAGTTTTAATCCTTAAACAAACCATAGAGCTTTTACAAGTTAAACCTGCTTAGGCAAAAACGAACTTTTTAGAGAGAAAGAAAAGCCAACACCTAGAAGAGCTGAAGGAATGTAAATACACTGAGAAAAAGTTTTTAAGAGGTATCAAAACAAGTAAAAGGGTATTAAGTTCGGCCGGGCCGAACTTGGACACCCACCTTCTCTGGTATATATGAAATCCCCCTTTTTGTCACAATCCGGTGAAAATTGGATAACTTATGCACCCAAATTCGACACGGATATTGAGTGGACTATTAAACATAAGTCATTGTTAAATATTTTATTTCAAATTTGCAACACAATCGGGTAATAAATAAAGCTTCTATGAGCTTCAGACCCCTAATCGGCACATCGGTCTACATGACAGCTATATCTAAATACAGTCCGATCTTAACCATATTTGGGTCGGATGTCGGGAGAACTAAGACTACCCACTGTTTAAATTTTCAGTGAAATCGGGTGATAAGTAGAGCTTTTATGGGCTTCAGACCCTTTATCGGCAGATCGGTGTATATGGCAGCTATATCTAAATATAACCCGATGTGAACCATATTTTGGACGGATATCGGGAGATCTAAGACTACCTACTGTTTCAAATTTCAGCAAAATCGGCTAATAAATAGAGCTTTTATGCGCTTCAGACCCTTTATTGGCAGATCGGTCTATATAGCAGCTATACCTAAATATAGTCCGCTTTGATCCATATTTCGGTCAAACATCAGGAAGCTTAAGATAAACCTCTGTTTAACATTTCAGCGAAATCGGGTAATAACTAAAGCTTTTATGGGCTTCAGACCCTTTATCGGCAGATCGATCAATATGACAGCTATATCGAAATATAATCCAATCTAAGCCTATTAAGGTCCGATGTAAGGAGGCGTAAAACTTCTGTAGCAAATTTCAGCGAAATCGGTTAAAAAATAAAGCTTTTATGGGCTTCAGACCCTTTATCGGTAGATCGGTCTATATCGCAGCTATATATATAAATATAGTCCGACCTGAACCTTATTTGGGTCAGATGTCGGGAAGCCTAGTAATACTCACTGTTTCAAATTTCTGCGTAATCGGATGAAAAATATAGCATTTATGGGCATTAGACCCTTTATCGGAAAATCGGTCTAAATAGCAGTTATATCCAAATATGGTCCGATTTGGCCCGTTCAAGAACTTGACTATCGTGCCCCAAAAAGACGTATCTGTGCTAAATTTCAGCTCAATATCTCAATTTTTGAAGGCTGTAGACTGATTACAACATACGGACGGATAGACGGACAGACACACGGACATCGTAAAATCGTCTTAGAATTTTGCGACGATCCGAAATATATACACTTTGTAGAGTCGGAAATTGATATTTCGATGTATTGCCCTATCTTACGGTGGTGGGTATAACAAGTAAAAACGTGTTAAGTTCGGCCGTTTCGAACTTTGGGTACCCAACACCTTGGATAAATTAATCATCCTCATTTATAACAACTCCACTACCATGCCCATAATAATATGAAAATGGAGGCTGGTATGGATCATTTTTCATTCAGGTCCCGAGAACTCTTATACAAGCCACAGTTACAGCGAAATCGTATAATAATTGCGGTTTTTATGGGCTTAAAACTCTAAATCAGCAGATCGGTCTATATGGCAGCTATTGTATATCTATATGTGGTCTGATCTGAGCCATAATTGTCTGTCTATATAGCAGCTATATCTAAATATGTTCCGATCTGATCATATTTGAGTCGGATGTGGGGAATACGTTTGTTACATATCAGTCTATATGGCACCTATATTTAAATATGGTCCGATATGGGCCATATCCGGTTTGGTTGTCGGGGCCCCTGGTACATCCTTCTGTTTCAAATTTCAGCGAAATCGGACAAAAAATGTGGCTTTTACGGTTTTAAGACCCTAAATCGCCAGATCGGTATATATGCCGCTATATCTACATGTAGTCCGATTTTAACCTACACAAAAAAAATGTACGCCATTTCACACCTTTTCTTCTCCTCTCGGCTTTGGTTTGATCCAAATTCGTTATCTAGATTAAGGCTAAATATTTTGTTTGGTCCACTTTTTCTTTTTTCTAAGTGTACAAAACTCTGCAAAACAAAAAACCTCAAGACACTGAGAAATAACTTAAAAATTCACAAACAATTTCTTCAATGCTTTATAAATATTTACGCAATAAATTCCATTAAAACTAGCAATTGGTTTACTTTGTGACTTAGACAGTTACAACGGCAATAACAAGCAAAAAAAAAAAAAAAAGAACAAACAAAAGAACAACAACAGCAGGATCAACTGCAGCTGTTTGAAGGCATGTCGAATATTCACCACCATACATTTCCTTGTAAAGAAGCCATCGCAATCTCTACTTCTACTGCAAAGCAGCACTTCGAGGTATTAAGGCTGTGGGGAAACTCTCTTTCCCTTAACGAGAAACATTACCCCCGTACACACACACACACACACACACACAATGTTTGGTCGATAAAGCCACTAAAACTTTAAAAAATATTTTCTGCATCCTCATTTCCACAACGCAATGGCATGGGCGGAGTATTGAAAGCCTTCATCGAAACAAGAGAGATATTTTATTTGGACATCCACACAAACACAGCAGGGGAAAGTGAATCGTTCCATTATTAAGATTTAAGTTTTTTTTTCGCCCAATCTTCTTTTTTTTAATTTTCTTTGAACTTTTGCTTGAACAAACAATAAAATTGTGGGAATGGAAATTTAGATGCTGCAGCAGGAGGAAAAGGGGGAGGAAAAAGCTGCTCCAAGAGACCACATGAAGTTTACATGAAAGTGGTATATAGTGCTATATGCTGTCTATAAGGGTTTTACTCGGAAAAAAATGTTCATTGTAATAACGAACTTTTAACATAAACGGTTGAAAAAGAGGCGTAAATAAGACAGGTTATGGACATAATATTTAAAAAAACACATTTTTTGACTAAAAGTCTTTCTATCCTACAAGTTGAACGACTAAGGGACTCAGATGGAAGATATTTTAGAGTAGAATGTGAAGCTGACATCTTATAGCCAAGAGAGGAAACTGCCTTACTCTCAAATGGACTTATTATTATTGAGGGACAACCATCACTTGCTCTTTCCCCAAACCATTTCAAAGATTTATCTTCTAAGTCATCAACCGACCCATGTATGCAAATTTGTCCATGATCATTCCATCAAGAAACGGGAGGAAACTTCTCACATATCAATGAGTGCTGTCCAAATTTAAGCTTTATGATAAAGGACCTCCTTTTTATAACCAAGTACGAATGGCGTGAAGCAGTGCGACACTTTTATGGGAAGAAGTTTTTATATAACACTAGCGAAGCCCGGCCCGCTCTGCGTCGCCCGATTATGCAATGTTGGAAAGGTGTACTCAAAATTTGGAAATTTTTCCTTAATTTCAGTTGAAAATGTATTCCAATTTTCCTGTGGGTTTTTCTAGACTCAATTATCCCTTATTTAAACCCCAGATACTTGGTCCCAAAAGTGAAAGTCAATTTCGTGCTTTTTCCAAAGATCCATATTGCAATGATCGGTAAAGATGTCCGATTTTATGGTTTTTTTATACCCTCCACCATAAGATGGGGGGTATACTAATTTCGTCATTTCGTCATTTCGTATTTGTAACTAATCGAAATATTCGTCTGAGACCCCATAAAGTATATATATTCTTGATCATCGCGACATTTTATGTCGATCTAGCCATGTCCGTCCGTCTGTCCGTCCGTCCGTCTGTCTTTCGAAAGCACGCTAACTTCCGAAGGAGTAAAGCTAGCCGCTTGAAATTTTGCACAAATACTTCTTATTAGTGTAGGACGGTTGGTATTGTAAATGGGCCATATCGGTCCATGTTTTGATATAGCTGCCATATAAACCGATCTTGGGTCTTGACTTCTTGAGCCTCTAGAGGGCGCAATTCTTATCCGAATGGAATGGAATTTCGCACGACGTGTTTTGTTATGATACCCAACAACTGTGCCAAGTATGGTTTAAATCGGTCCATAACCTGATATAGCTACCATATAAACCGATCTTGGGTCTTGATTTTCGTGAGCCTCTAGAGGGCACAATTGTTATCCGATTTTAATGAATTTTTGCACGAAGTATTTTGTTATGATATCCAACAACTGTGCCTAGTATGGTTGAAATCGGTCCATAACCTGATATAGCTGTCATATAAACAGATCTGGGGATTTGACTTCTTGAGCTTCTAGAGGGCGCAATTCCTATCCGATTTGGCTGAAATTTTGCATGACGTATTTTATTTTTTACTTTCAACAACTGTGTCAAATAAGGTTCAAATCGGTTCATAACCTGATATAGTTGCCATATAAACCGATATGGGATCTTGACTCCTTGACCCCTAGAGGTCGCAATTATTATCCGATATGCCTGAAATTTTGTACGACGGATCCTCTCATGACCATCAACAAACGTGTTTATTATGTTCTGAATCGGTCTATAGCCCGATACAGATCCCATATAAATCGTTCTCTCTATTTTACTTCGTGAGCCCCAATGGGCGCAATTCTTATACGAATTGGCTGAAATTTTACACAGGTCTCCAACATATAATTTAATTGTGGTCCGAACCGGACCATATCTTGATATCGTTTTAATAGCAGAGCAACTCTTTTCTTATATCCTTTTTTGCCTAAGAAGAGATGCCGGGAAAAGAACTCGACAAATGCGATCCATGGTGGAGGGTATATAAGATTCGGCCCGGCCGAACTTAGCACGCTTTTACTTGTTCTACACTTCAATTACCTCTTATTTAAACCCCACATTGGTCATTAAAAGTCCTTCTTGGGGTGTGGTGGACCCCAGGTACTTGGTCCCAAAAGTGAAAGTCAATTTCGTACTTTTCCCAAAGATCCATATTGCAATGGTCGGTAACTATGTCCGGTTTAAGGTCTTTTTTTTGGTTGGGATGACCCACGAATTGGATATCAGATTCGTTTTTTTATCTTAAATACCTTCAATTTGGCTTGGGCTTGGGAACTGTGGATCTAAAAAGATGGGTCAGCAAAGGAACACCTAAAGAAGGTGTACTGTCTCCTCTACTTTGGAATATAGCCATTAACAATATTTTATTGTCTCTGGAAGAAAAAGGTGTAAAAGTGGTCGCGTATGCTGATGACGTGGCAATAGCGGTTAGGGTAAAGTTTCCCAGCCCTCTAAGAGACATACTTCAGACAGCGAAGTAGGCTACCGAAAGGGGTCTAGCCATAAATCCGTGGAAGACAGAAGTAGTTGTTTTCAGCACGAGATACAAGTTGCATACAATGGAATATGTCTCCTTGGGAGGAGAAAATGTTCAATTTACGGAAAGCGCAAAATACCTGGGTGCTTGGCTGGACAGGAAATTGAACTTTAAATCCAACATTTTGGAAAGGGCAAGAACGGTAACTTTTACCCTATACAGCTGCAAAAGAGCCATTGTCAAAATCTGGGGGCTTAGACCGCGTGTCATGCATTGGGTATATACTACAGTTGTTAGACCTATAATGCTATATGGTGCAGTGATCTGGTGGACGGCGCTTCAAAAATCCACCTACTGCTCAATACTTAACCGGATCCAAACGATGGCTTGTTGTGCATTACAGCCGCACTTAGGACGACACCATCTGATGCAATGAACTTATGCTACATCTTCTGCCTCTGCACATTGTTGCTAGACAAATTGCAGCGACCACTGCCGTGAGATTAAGGGAGCTTTATCATTGGTCATGTGGCGTCTATGGACATCCTGTTATACTTGATACAATATCCGATGTTCAGGCAGTGTTGATTACACCCTACCTGAGCCGCTTTTCCTGATAAAACCGATTGGAACTACGATATCCCTGGTAACAGAAGTTACATAGACATCTATATGGATGGCTTCAAATTAAACGCCCAGGTGGGCTTTGGGGTGTACTTTGAAGACAAATTGCAGCGAACACTGTCGTGAGATTAAGGGAGCTTATTCATTGATCATGAGGAGTCTACGGACACCGTGTTATACTTGATACAATATCCGATATTTCAGGCTGTGTTGATTACACCCTACCTGAGACGCTATTTGTACCACTATTCCTGATAGAACCGATTGGAACTACGCTATCCCTGGTAACAGAAGTTACATAGACTTCTATGCGGATGGCTTCAAATTAAACACCCAGGTGGGCTTTGGGGTGTACTTTAAAGATCTAGAACTGGTCATATCGAAAAGGTTACCCGACCACAGCAGTATGAATCAAGCGGAGATCCTTGCAATTAAGTAAGTGGTGGAATGGCTAAGATATAATGTCATTACGACGATTTACATAAATATCTTCTCAGATAGCCAGGCAGCCAATAAATACCTGGAGAACGTATTTCTGAACACAAAAACAGCCCTCGACAGTCGTAGATCTCTCAACGAGATGGCTGAACAGTTCAAAATTTACCTGTTCTGGGCTCCGGGCCACAGAGATATCTCAAGGAATTGTAAAGCGGGCGAGCTTACGAGACTAGGAACTAGGGATACTGGATTCTGTGGGTAGGCCTCTAGCGACATGTAAGCTAAGTTTTCAGGACCAGGCCCGAAGGACAACGAAGGATAGATAGATGGTCACAAGGCGGGGACTGTGAGCATTGCAAAACTATGTGGCCTAATATAGACTTGAAGAGGTGAACTGCTTTGCTGTCATTGGCCAGAACAGACGTCTCAATCATTGTGTGGGTTATGACAGGTCACTGTCTAATTGGAAAACATGTTGTCAGACTGAAGGTTGCCAGCAACGACTTTTGCAGAAGCTGTAGGGACATCGAAGAAGAAGAGACTATAGAACAGCTTCTGTGTGTGTGTCTCCCGCACTAGCAGTCAGAAGGTGTTTCACTTTGGGTTCTCATTTCTTCGAGAACCTGTCTGATTTAGCGGATGTGAACATTCGAAAGTTATTGGGCAGTTTAATCTGGATGGTTCAACGGTAGAAACTAGAAGACATCTTCCTTCTTCTGTTCATGTAGTATCACAATGCACGAAAACGTCTAAGTGAGTTTGATGGCAGACTGCCACTTAAACCTTACCTACCTGCCGCCAGATTCTGATACCAAATTTTAGTTTTTAGTTTACTGTAAGTGTGTAAAAAAAATTTGCTTAAGTCGCCCTGCCCATTTTCTTCGAGTCTATCATTTTCCCCCACCGCTACCATCTTTGTCCAAACTGTAACCATTACAAATTTTTTTCGCATTACATATTGGCTTGCTATACTAAATGCTATTCGTCCAACATCTGTATTTGCCGAATGTAATGGTAATGCAAAGCCAAGCTCTCAAACAGAAACAAAAAATAACAACAACGTATTCCATTGATTGTCTTAAAACAATTTTAAAGTCAACAGCTTAAACTTAAAGGGCGGGCTGATGTTTCCAAAAGTTTTAAATCTCTCCATAGCGAGCCACCAAAACAAAAAACAAAAGAAACTTTTTCTGAAAAGAATTATCAAATCCTTTGCGTGTGGCGAGTGGCATGTGCCATCATCATCTTCATCATCATCATGTGGCAGTGTTGCTATACTGCCATTGCCCTCAAATGGTCTTAAGATAAAACACAATTTTCTAACTTTTATGGTTTATGCTTAAGTTTAATTTGGTACGGTTGGGAAACCAGGAAAACAGGCATTAAAGAAGTCTTTCAAAGTCGCCCAAAAAGAGCATTAGAAAGTCGAAAAAAAAAAACTCATACGCGTTCGAATTAGTTTTGTGTTGCTAAGGATACTCAACGATGATAAGGCGGGAAAATAAAAACACGGCTTGTAATGAAGTGATTTAAGAATAAGTAGGCTTTTTGTAAGAGCATTTTCGGGAAACAGGATGTTCAAAGATTATTTTCTTAGAGAAGGATTTCAAAGTAGAAAACTGTTTGTCAAAAAAAATGTTGGCCAAAAATATATTGCCGGTTACGGCAATAGAAATATTGTATGTGAAGATGGTTTCGTAAAGGTGCATATTAGAAATTGCTAAATTCCTATTAGGTTAGGTTAGGTTGAAAAGAGGGTGCGAATATTAATCCGCCCATGCCACTATAGATATACACCTAAGACAGTAATCGGCTTGTTGTCCGCTCTAGAAACTAAAAAGTAACCTCGAAAAAGAAAATTTTAAGTTGGGAATTTCGTGCTACTTACAACATCCTTAATTCTTTTCCGTACCACTCCCCTAAATTGGTTCATGTTTGGTATTGTGTCCCCACCTAAGAACCGATGTCTTTTTGCCGCGAAAACCGGGCAATAACATAGGAAATGTTATAACGTCTCATCATCTTGCCTAAATGACCTACATATGCTATCACTTGCCGAAAAGAAAAGCTATACTGACCTCCTTCTTACTTCCTTTCAGTAATAGCCTCGTCATCCCACGATCCGGATCGCCCTAAAGGATTTTCCCCGTCCTTCTGACTGTTTCGCTGGTCCACAGTGTTACATGTGTTCGTCGCTCACGCTCTTAGCTTGGACTGCGTCGACCCGAAAAGCTTCGGGTAAGCTAAGTTTATTGACGGCAATCCTTCACTGTCAAATCGCCTGCCCCTTCATTCCCCCTTACTCCGTTATGGCCGGCAACCAAACAATTGTGCCGACCCCAGAGAAGGCGTCAGTATTCTCCTTACTTTCCTGTTTGTTGTTGCCCTTATGGCCATTTTACTGTCCATGAAGATGTTCACACTCGATGTCCTCGCGTTAGCACCACACCACCTTACTCATTTTGTGATTGCCCGTATCTCCGCCTGCAGGACCATATTATGGTCCGGCAGTCTAACACAGATCTCAGTCCCTGGGTTCTCAATGTAGACCCCCAGGCCCACTCTTTCCTCTAGCTTTGATCCATCCGTGTAAAACGATCTTCCAGATGGCAATTCCAAAGTTTCGTCAATCCAAAACTGTGCCGATGGCAGCAGTGCCTCGCACTCGACTTCAAGGTTCATCTCAGGTATCCGATCGGAAACCTCTTCCCTTCCTTCCAGGTTTTCTATCTTCGCCTCGATTATACCGCGATGGAATGATCTGCTCCCATCCTCAATCCATTCTCCCATCGCATTCAGTCTCATAGGCGCAGTGGCTGCTTCACACTTAATCTGTATGTCAATGGGTCTAGAATAGTCTCCAGTGCCGTAGTGGGCGTGGTCCTCATCGCTCCGCCTATGCCAAGACAACATGTTTTCTGAACCTGTTGTATGGTCCCTATGTTGCACTTTTTCCCTATAGCAGTCCACCAAACTACTGAGGCGTAAGTAAGTATTGGTCCAATCACGCTCCTAAAGAGCCAGTGGATTATTCTCGGATGCAGGCCCCTTTCAAGCCTACGGCCCGTCTACATAGTACCCAACATTTATGAGCCTTCTCAGTACGCTCCTGAGTGTGAGACTTCCAAATAAGTTTACTATCCAAGATCACTTCTATGTATTTGACCTTGTCAGATATCGAAATCGTATTGTTGAGGAAAAGTGAAACGTTGAGTTAGCTCACCTTTGTCCTCCTCGTGAACAGGCATATTTCAGTCTTCTCTGCGTTAACATTGAGACCCTAGGTCTAGCCCAATCATATGTCACATATAAGACCCTTTCAGCCCTTCTGCATAGCTGTATTATAACATTATCTGCATAGCAGACAAGTTCAAATCCCTATTCAATCCGCATCCATAGTAGGTTATAGGTGGTCACCCAAAGGAGTGGCAATAAAATGCTCCTCTGTGTCGTGCCCTGTGCCACTTTCTGCCTTATATTTATGTCGTAGGACCCCTAATTTATTCACCTGTGCTAAGGAAAGTTTATCCAGTCTCTAAAGACCGGGTCCACTGTCTAAGGATTGGATCAATGTGTCTGTCCGCACATTGTTAAACGCCCCCTCGATGTCAATGCAAATCGCCAGCGTGTACGTCTTGGCAATGAAGGATTCTTCTATTTTATGCACCACCTCGTGCAGGGCCATCTCCAACGACTTTCCCTTTACGTAGGCATGCCGTTTTTATTTGAGCAGTTCGCTGGATGTCCAACTCTTTATCATGGTATCCACAATACGTTCTATGGTTTTGGGTAAAAAGGACGTAAGGCTTATAGATCTGTAGGCCTTTTGGGGTCGCATAACTTGCCATGCCGGTCTTGGCTATAAATTCCACCCTTTCATCCTGCCAGGCTTTTGGAGTATACGCAAGTCGTAGGCATGCTGAGAAAATAATTGCCAGATGAGGCGCCAAATAGTCGACCTACTTTCGTAGTAACGCCGGAAATATTCCATCAGGTCCAGGTGACTTAATGTAAATGGTTTGAAGCTCCTCAAGGCTTCCTTGACGATAAGCCTTCGATCAACCTTATTATTCTAAGATTCCGGTGTCTCCGTGAGTCCCGTCGTATCCTGTGGAAAATGGGTTTTCATCAAAAGCCTCAACATATCCTCCGTTGTCTCTGGTCCCACTCCCATGTCGTCTACTAACGTTTCAGTTTGGCCATTGGTTTTTGAGAAAAACTGTTTCATCTTGGCGGCTTCATTAACGCTATCGACCTGGTCGCAGAAAAACTTCCAGGAGCAAGTTTTGCAGCTTTGGTAATCTTATTGTATTCCTTGAGCAATTCCAATATACTTCCGCTTTTTAACGACGTGCTCCGTTATAAAGTCTTTCCCAATATTGCGAATCTCCCCGGTCTTCCAGGGTTTTTCTTGGACTGATTTCCTTACTCAAAGGGGACAACTATCATCTAAACACCCCACTATGGCAGTCTTAATCTCGTTGACATTCTCGTCAATGTCTTATACTTCTTCTGAGTAGTCTTCCGAATTTTGTCCAGCTGGATTTCAACTTATTCCGAAAGCTTATCGGAATTGGAGTTGTCCGTGCTATTCTATACCTAATGTAGCGATGCTATCGCTTGCGATGGTCTGAGAAGTAAAGCTTCATGGAAATTCTCCAATCCTGAACCTCATCACTTAGATTTCCCGAACATATTGTCGCATCCAAAACCTCCATCGTAATCCTATGAACAAAGGTAGCGGTCGTTAGTATTCAAGAATTCTGCCATGGCTAAGTGAGAGTTTGCATCGCACCCTATTAGTAACTCATTTCTTGTCTGTTCTGCTTTCCTCACCAACCATTGCAGCTCCGACGTAGGTGCGGGGACGGAGAGTCAATAGGCAGATAAAGTCATGCCAGATATGATCCACCGTCTCCCTATCTCATCACATTTCTGGCAAAAAAAAATAAATTCAAGTTTTTATGACAAGTAACGCAGGTCTTCGGTCGAGTACCAGTGTTTACATAGAATAATTTGTAGTTGATATGGTTCAGTCTAAAAACTTTGTTCCATGGGGCCATGGACGACACAGCTCCTGAATTAAGGCAATATGAATCTAACCCCTGATGTTTTATTATTAGGATCTTTGCCTAACCTGATTTTCCGAATCTTGAGAAAGTCGGTAATGGTTCCATGGTCGGGTCCTGGTTCGTTAGGCTGTTTTGAGTCTACTGTCCCTGCACTGCCTGATGTTGCAATATTAGGATCTTTGCCTATGGAAGTTATCCAAATCTTGAGTAAATGTACTTCTTCTCCCAGAGCGTTCTGTGTCACTGCACTGCCTGGTGTTTCAGCATTAGGATCTTTATCCATAGTCTTCCAAAGCTCGATAAAGTCGTTGATGCTTCCGTCGTCGGGTCCCTGTTTGTTAGGCTGTGTTGGGTCTCTAACCCCTGGACTGGTTGATGTTTTAGTATTAGGATCTTTGCTTATCCTAGTCTTCTCAATATTAAGAGAGTAGGTGATTGTCTCGTCGTCGGCCCCCTGTTATTTGGGCTAAATTGAGTGTTCCGCAACTGCACCTGATGGATCAATATGGGGATATTGGCCTATCCTAGTAGCCCCAATCTTGAAAAAGACGGCCATGGCCCCGTAATATGCCATGCCTTTGGTCTTATTCAAACTTGTCACGGAGACTTGATCAATGCCCACCACACGGGGAGTTCCTTCCGCCTTCTCCTCCCAGTGGAAAACCTCCCATTTCTCCACCACCAAATCTTGGTTTTACTTGTTTAAGACTTCCATCATACGTTCCGTCGCGATTACGCTTCCCACTTCCTTGATGAAGACCGTCGTCTTTGTGAGCTGTGGGATGTTCATCTTTCTTACAAGGTCGAGCTTTACGCCCCAGGCAGTGTGGGTACTTCCAACGAGCTTTTTGGCAGTGTCAATACATTTCGCTGACAAAGCGCAGCCTTCAGATGACCTTTCTATACTCACAGCTCATAAGGCGTATGGGTGGACCCCCTTCAGACTTCAACACATGATCGAAAAGCCGTTCGCTTACTAAATGCCTTACCTGGGACCGACGATCTGGTGAAATTCTACCGGATGCTCAGCCGATATCTATGACTGCATAAGTCATCTCATCTCTGTTGTACTTCCATGCCATTTCGCCGTAAGAGGGCGGCTCCTTACCTTTCTCAGCTACCATCTTCCCCTTCCGTGATCGCTGTGGGATCCTCTTGGAAGTCACAATCCTCCATGAAGACTCAGGGGCCGTGCACGCTTCCTTCGTTCCTGGTCCGACTTTGTCTCCCTCCGTAAGACACTGTCTGGAGTCTCCTTTGCGGGAGGGCTGGCTTGGTCTTCCCAGAGTACTTGAAAGCGGGTAGCTCTTTTCCTTCTTCAGCGTCTTGGCAGTACTTTGCGCTTCGGGTGATCTGATTCTCTTTCCAGTTTCCGTAGAAGTACCTGAGAATGTCGGTTCTATCAGATCTATCCCTGCGCTTTCGTCCGATTGTACTGCCGGTACACACTCCTCAGTCTCCTTTTTCGTGCACTGGATCGCTTTCTCGGTCTGCTTGTTAGCTTAGCAAAGCCATCGCTCACTTCTGCCATCATCTCGCTAAGGAACTCTCATCTTTCGATTCGGCTGCGATGACTGTTTAGTTGACGCTGTCTAAATCTGAATCGGAAACACCATATTTACATAAAGGCTAGGCACGAACTGTGCATCCCTTTGATTTATCGGTCTCTGCCTCATATGTCAGTCTGACGACTGTTTGTGCGCTTGAAGCATTACTCCCGACTATAGGTACCAAGGCGCCCCCTCCATTAGGAGGACAACATGCTACGGTCTGTTGCCACCACCGCAGCTGTTGGGTCTTTGGAGTCAATTTTGAGTCCACTCCTGAAAGGCTTAAACATTTTTTTAAATAGTTAATACCGAGATAAGGTTTTTTTCGAGGAGCGAAATGAAAACACGTCCGCTTCAGTCAATGGTTACTAATCATTTCTAATTTCTTAGTAACAAACTTACAATTTTTAATCTATCATTGGGTCTTCTGGTCCTACATAAATCCAGTTGCCTCGTTTACCTTTTCCGTACAACAGCTAAAAATTCCATACAATAAAAAGGTGGTTACACTGAAAAAAATCGCCCCAAAACTTAAGATTTTTTCTTCTTCGTATGATTTTTAAAATGAAGACGAGTTAAAGAACAAAAACTTTCAAATAATGAACGAAAATAACATGACCATCCATTCCAAATCCTGATCGCTGAATGATTCTTATTTTACTTCATAGATAACTGTGTATTTATTATTTTTTGAAAAATTCGGTTCACTGTTGTATTGTATCAATGTCAGTTTTCTAACTTTCAACGATTTTTGACCTCCCTTTTGGATTTTTATACCCTCCACCATAGGTATAATAATTTCATCATTCTGTTTGTAACTCCTCGAAATATTTGTCTAAGACCCCATTAAGTATATATATTCTTGATCGTCATGACATTTTAAGTCGAACTAGCCATGTCCGTCCGTCTGTTCGTCCGCCCGTCTGTCCGTCCGTCTGTCCGTCCCTCCGTTTGTCCGTCCGTCTGTCTGTCGAAAGCACTTTAACATTCGAAGAAGTAAAGCTAGCCGCATGAAATTTTGCACAAATACTTCTTGTTAGTGTAGGTCAGTTGGGATTGCAAATTTGATATAGCTGCCATATAAACCGATCTGGGATCTTGACTTATTGAGCCGCTAGAGTCGCAATTCTCGTCCGATTTGGTTGAAATTTTGAATGAAGTGTTTTATTATGACTTTCAACAACTGTGCTGAGTATGGTTGGCATCGGTATATAACCTGATATAGCTGTCATATAAACCGATCTGGAGTCTTGACTTCTTGAGCGTCTAGAGTGCGCAATTCTCAACTTCCAACAACTATGTTAAGAATAGTTCAAATCGGTCCATAACCTGATATAGCTGCCATATAAACCTATCTGGGTCTTAACTTCTCGAGCCAATAGAGGCCGCAATTATTATCCGATTTGGCTGAAATTTTGCATGAGCCGTTTTGTTATGACTTTCAACAATTGTGCTGAGAATAGTTCAAATCGGTCCATAACCTGATATAGCTGCCATATAAACCGATCTAGGGTCTTGACTTCTTGAGCCTCTACAAGGACCAATTCCTATCCGATTTGGCTGAAAAATTGCATGACGTGTTTTGTTATAACTTTCAATAACTGTATTAAGAATGGTTCAAATCGGTTCATAACCTGATATAGCTGCCATATAAACCGATCTGGGGTCTGGACTTCTTGAGCCTCTAAGGGACGCAAGTATTATCACATTTGGCTGAAATTTTGTACAACGGCTTCTCTCATGACCTTTAACATACGTGTCGAAAATGGCATGAATCGGTTTATAGCCTAGTGCAGCTCCCCTATAAACCGATCTCCCTATTTTACTTCTTCAGCCCCTAAAGTGCGCAATTCTCTCTAGACTTGGCTGAAATTTTACACAATGACTTCTACTATGGTCGCCTATATTCAGTTCAACTATGGTCCGAAATGAACCATAACTTGTTTGGTTTTAATAATAAGACGCAAAGTTAAGGATTTATTAACCCATCATTTAAAATAACAAATCTTCAATGTGTATGAAAGTATTTTTTACCATAGGAAATATTTCCTTAAAAAGTTAAAAATTTTATCATCTTCAAATTTGCAATAAAACCATCAATGAAAATATTTGTAATCGAATTTTGAGTGCCTTAGGCAACAAACAATAAAACACAAGCAATCAATATTATGTTCACTGCTCTAGGAACCTCCTTCCGTCATGCAATTTTCTTGTAGTCCATTTGTGACATAAAATATTGAATGGAAACAGCGACAACGGAATGTATTGCTAATCATGACATAATCATCATTAACAACTACAAGTTCATTTCAAAATGGATCAGTGAAGTCCTCTTTTGATAAGTGCTATATATTAAGCGGAATTCTGTCTTATTTTTTCCCCTTTGGCTGCTAGGCAAAACAAAATAAAATTTCAGGGGGAAATTGCTGATAAAGGAAGAATTCACTGTTGGTAATTGCAAGAAGAAACCAATAAATAATTCAATAAAACCACAAGTGGTTGCTTTTAGCGGAAATTTTCAATAAAGGAATTTAGATCTATGTAACGAAGGGTGGTTACCAGCTATTTGAATTGTGATTTAATATACGTTTAAATTAAATTGTAACAAACTGTTTTTGGAGGCAAAATGGGATCACAATTGAGGAGTTTAAATAAAAAAGGTTCCCATACGAAAGACTTCATTCAGAATATGCATGATTGTAAAAATTTGGTCAAAGCTTTAATTCTCTTGAAATTCTAGTTAAAATTTTATTTTATGGATTACTAGCTGAATCGGACCCGCTCCGACGCGCCTTCTTTTACTTCATGTGGAACAAAACTATCACTGAAGTAATTATTTTCGACAATTAAAGAGATTTAAGTGAAATATTATGCTACGAAAATAGTTTGTGTTTATCGCGTGACTAACGGTATAACAGTGTAAATGACAGTATAACAGTGTAAATGACTTTTTCTTAATAAAGGGTGATTTTTTTGAGGTTAGAATTTTCATGCATTAGTATTTGACAGATCACGTGGGATTTCAGACATGGTGTCAAAGAGAAAGATGCTCAGTATGCTTTGACATTTCATCATGAATAGACTTACTAACGAGCAACGCTTGCAAATCATTGAATTTTATTACCAAAATCAGTGTTCGGTTCGAAATGTGTTCAAATTTTGACAAATTTTGTTCAGCGATGGGTCTCATTTCTGGTTGAATGGCTACGTAAATAAGCAAAATTGCCGCATTTGGAGTGAAGAGCAACCAGAAGCCGTTCAAGAACTGCCCATGCATTCCGAAAAATGCACTGTTTGGTGTGGTTTGTACGCTGGTGGAATCATTGGACCGTATTTTTTCAAAGATGCTGTTGGACGCAACGTTACGGTGAATGAACACACCGGGGGGGTGTTTTGGACAAGGGGTAGACCCTCAGAAAATTGGTCCCGAAACTGGGTATCAATTTCCTGCTCTACTCCCCAATACCTTTCATTTGAGTCCCACATTGACATGGTCGGTATTGTGCCCGATTTAGTGGCGTTTTGGGGAGTAGGGTGGTGCCCCAAACACTTAGCTTTGAAAGTATATCAGCATCGTGCTCTATTCTCATATAACTATATACCATTTATTTGACCATCATACAGGGTGGCTGATGAATATTGCTACAATGATGAATATTGCTACATTTTTTTTCGGTGTATGGAATACATTTTTCTTTTATTCATGTTAAATTAAATTATTAAATTAATTATTAAATTATTATTAATTAAATTAATTAATTAATTAATTAAATTAATTATTAAATTATTATTATTAAATAGAAAAAAAGTTATTACATTTTTTTTTGGTAGCGGCTTTCATCAGCCACCCTGTATTACCATTGGTCTCGAAATTAGATATCAAATACATTTTCTAATCTCAAATACCTTTCTTTTAAACCGCTTATTGGAAAAGTCAGCAAATATGTCCGGTTTGGGGTGTGGACCCTAAAAACTGTCAATATCGAGCTCCACTCTCTTGAAGACCCAAAATGTGGTAGAACGTCCTATTTTGGGGTTGTTATGGTTGTGGGTCATCCCCTAGACAGTTGGTTCCGAATGTTGATATCAGATTCGTGGTTTACTCCCAAATAACTTAAATTTGAGCTTCGTATTGCTATAGACGTTATATATGTGTGGTTTAGGGGGAGTTTATGAGGTGACGCTTCCCAGAAACACTTGTACGTAAAACAAATATCAGATTTGAGCCACTTGTTGCCATAATCCACAAATATGTCCAATTTGAGGGGTATGTAGGATGGGGCGACAACCCATGCACTAAGTCCTGACAAAATATCAGCAACGTGCTAAACTCTCAAATTTGTTTTATTTGAGCCACAATTGCCATTGGTTTGGGGACAGTTTATGGGGTGATGAGATGACTCCCAAACACTTGGCCTCAAAATTGCATATCAAATTCGTTTCGTCCTCCTGTGTCTATCCCAATTTGAGGGTAAAAAGTGTACTCTACTACCAAAGACCCTTTTTTTTCTTGTTCTATACTATTCTGATCGGTCTTCATATATTATGTTTAATTCCTTTTTTGGGTAGGATAAGGGGAGGGGGGTTGCCCTCTGACACATCCTTTCAGTTGCTTAACTGCAGCTCGACAGGACGTTTTGGGACGATTTTGGTTTTTTGGCGGCACACTTGGTAATTGCACTCAATTTTAAATATTTGATAATTGGAGTCCCATATGGTCCCGTCCGGTCCATTTTTGACTTTGGGCGGTCATTTTGATGCGGTTTTTGGCTTGGGGCTGCGCCCTATGTACTTGAATTTTTGACAACATATTCGTATTCTACTCCCGAATACCTGTCACTTTGATTTTGGGTGGTTTTGGGCTTGGGACGGCTCCCTAGTTACTTGGATCCAATTTTTAAATATCATTTTTTAAATAGTCCCGATCGATCCACTTTTTATTTTGGGTGGTACTCTTGAGGGATGCCCTTGGTATTTGGATCCAATTTTTGACATCATATTCGTATTATACTCCCGAAAGCCTTTCATTTGAGTACCATATTGTCCCGATGGGCCCACTTTGTTTTTTGGACGGTACTTTTGGGGAGGTTTTGGGCTTGGACCGGCTCGCTAGGTACTTGGGAACAATTTTAAATATCCTATTCATATTCTACTTCTAAATACCTTTTTATTATAAACAAATACGAATTCATTTTTATACCCACCACTGAAGAATGGGGGTTATTTTCATTTCGCTATTCAGTTTGCAACACATCGAAATATCCACTTCCGACCCTATAAAGTATATATATTCTTGATCAGCGTAAAAATCTAAAACGATGTAGCCATGTCCATGTGTCTGTCCGTTGAAATCCCAGATCGGTCCAGATTTGGATATACCTGCCATATATACGGATCCGCCGATTTAAGGTCTTAGGCCCATAAAAGCCGTATTTATTATCCGATTTTGCTGAAATTTGGGACAGTGAGTTGTGTTAGGCCTGTCGATATTTTTTTTATTTTGGTCCAGATCGGTCTAGATTTGGATATAGCTGCCATATAGACCGATCTCTCTATTTAAGGCTTTGGACCCATAAAAGGCGCATTTATTGTCCGATTTCGCCGACATTTGCGCCAGTGAGATGTGTTAGGCCCTTCGTCAGCCCTCTTCAATTTCACCCAGATCGGTTCCGATTTTAATAAAGCTAGCAATGGAGGTCACCGTAGTGCAGAGGCTAGCATGTCTGGCGTTACCATTAGAAAAAAATTTTCAGCGGTGGTCTTCCCCTCCTAATGCTGGCAACATTTGTGAGGTACTATGCCATGTAAGACTTCTCTCCAAAGAGGTGTCGCACAGTGGCACGCCGTTCGGACTCGGCTATAGAAAGGAGGCCCCTTATCAATGATCTTTAACTTGAATCGGACTGCACTCATTGATATGAGAGAAGTTTGCCCCTGTTCCTTAGTGAATGTTCATGGGCAAAATTTGCAATTTTGCCATATAAACCGATCTCTCGATTTAAAGTCTTGGCCCCATAAAAGGCGCATTTATAATCCGATTTCGCTGAAATTTGACACAGTGACTTATGTTAGGCTTTTCGACGACCGTGTCGTATATGGTTCAAATCGGTATTTATTTGGATAAAGCTACCAAAAAGACCAACATTTTGTTCTACAAAATTAAACTATGACTTGTACTTGTGGTTTACACTCAATAACCGTGTCGAATTTGGTCCAAATTGGACCATATTTCGATAAAGCTGCTATGGGGACATATATTATACGGGATTCTGACGAAAGGTGGTTTACATATATACCCGAGATGTTGGGTATCCAATGTTCGGCCCGGCCGAACTTAACGCCTTTTTTACTTGTTATATATAGATTAAGATAATAGATACGTTCAAAATTTGTTCAACATTTTTTCTATTTTTTCTTTCATAACCAACACTCTGGGGATGTCCTCTATAAATGTAGTGCATTGCGTTGGTGATTAGGAAAGTCAAAGATTGGACAGAGAGGGAAGAGGGAGCAGTGTTTTTGTTGATATTCCTTTTGAATTTCTGAATATCAATGTTAGTGGGAAAGACATTAGCCGGAAGTCAATTTCACATACGAATGGTTCGGGCGAAAAATTAATTTTCTCGGTAATGGTCCGGACAACTGGCCAATCAATTACAAACGGGTGTGAGTTCTTGGCAAGTCTTGTATTACTGGTGAACATCCTTACGTCAGGAATAAGAAGACGGTCATTCAGGTAACACACGCCATGAAAGTAACGACGATGTTCAAGAGAAGCAACAGAGTGGGATAACCCATGGTCCCAATCAACTCTATCGCTCTCCGCTGAACCCGGTGAAACAGTTCCAAGGATGACTTTGGGGCCCATATGAGAGTTATACTCCAATCTTGGCCTGATAAGGGTAGTATAAAAATGAATATTTTTTCTATAGAAAAATTTTAAATTTTCCGCTAACATTTCTTCTTTTGAGTTAAAAACAATCCTTTACATATTTATTGGCATTATTGTAGAATGTGTTTACACGCCAGCAGTTATAAATTCTTTTAGCTGTCATCCCTTTGTTTCAAAACTTTATTGGCCTTTGGCCTAACACTGTGTAATCGGGCACCGTATTCCCATGAATGGGATTATGTGACAGATAAAATTGCTTACTCAGCTTCAATTGTTGTCAGTTTATATGCCCCGTTGTTTTTTCTCGCAAAAGTTTAAACATCCATGCCATTGTTGGTAATGTAATGGACAAACTTAGTGGAAACATTTTCGCTGTCACACTTTGTACTGGATAATAGGATAATTTGCCATTGTTTGTAGCTGATAAGTTTCAATTAATGTTTCCAGTTGAGTATTCGTTTTCACTTATTGTTCTAAAATGCTTTGTATTTTACAGGTGTCATGGGTGCGACATCGTGACATTCATTTGTTGACTGTGGGAAGATACACCTACACCTCCGATCAAAGATTTGAGGCAATGCATTCGCCTCATGCAGAAGATTGGACACTGCGTATACGCTATGCTCAACGTAAAGATTCTGGGATATATGAATGTCAGATATCAACAACGCCTCCGATTGGCCATTCAGTATATCTGAATATAGTGGGTAAGTAGTGAAATATTCTAATTGAGAGTGTATTAAATTTTTACATGTTTCTTAAAATAAAATTAGAAACAATTTTGGAGTAAAAATTTTTAAATTAGGCGACATATTAAAGACTAATTCATTCAGGAATCCTTTGACTTTTTTACTGCTATCTAATAGCGTATTATTGAGCTTAAGTTACTTTGAAAAATTGTATTTCCGTAGTAAAGTAGTATTGGGCTTAGGTTACGGACTGTTGACCTATCTAAGACCATATAAGTGGGTATAAGTTCTGTTAACGGCCAAGAGATTTGCAACTATCACAGCAACTTGGTGACCTTACGTCGATTATGTTCGCCCTAGAGGAGAGAAAAAAGCTATACAAAATATGAAGAACACAGACAGAAATTATCCAAAGCATTGTGCAAATCAGTATTAAGAAAACAGAAGGGATGGCAACACCAACTCCCCTTTGGGACCAGGTAAACAAGAGAGAAACTATGGTCGAGAGCTTCTCTTACTCAGCCAACTTAGATTTCTACATTAGTACAGAGTGACAAGAGGTCTAAGTGTGTTTGGGGTATAAATAGAATGAGATATTAATCCCATAATACGGTGTCTTCACAGTTTCCAATTCCTCATCACCATAGACAAGACAGCTAGCTGTCAAAAAGCATAGGTGTTCAACCCATAATTCCAACAGCTCATCACTATAAACTCAGACGAAGTCAGTCTTGCTTTGCGTCCAGTATTAAGTCAAAGTTCCAAAGTACCAATGAACTGTTAGACTCCTATCAGCAGTCCGAGTTCGTGCTTCTTCAGGTTAGGTAAGGTGCGGTTTAAATGGTTGTCTGCCATTAGACTAATCTAGACGTTTTCGTCCATTACGGTACCAAAGGAACAGGAGAAGGAAGATGCTTTCAAGTTCCTACCATTGAACCATCCAGATCGCTTTAAAAAGCCCAACAAATTGCGAATTTGTATATCCGCTAAATCAGACAACTACTAAAAGAAATGAAAATCTAATGTGGAACTCCTTCTGACAGATAGTGCAAGACACACACACACAGCAGATGTTGTCTTCTTCCTCGACGTCCTCACAGCTTCTGCAGAAATCGTTACTTGCAACCTTCAGCCCATCAACATGTCCTCCGATCAGACAATAACCAGTCATGACGGACGCAAGGCTTGAGACGTATAGTTTCTAGTCTCCCAATCTCATCTTCTCCACAATTGCCTGGGGTATCTCTGTGGTCCGGCAACCAAAATAGGTTAATTTTTCACTATGCAGTTTTCTCGTTGAGAAATCAGCTATAGTTGGGAGCGATTTTTGAATGACGAAAATATTTCCAAATATTTAATACCTGTCTGACTGTCTGTGAAGATATTTCTATCAATCGTCATTTCGGTATTATATCTTAGTCATTCTACAACTTCTTATCACCACAGCCAGCAGCGATTGCAACAATTTTTTTTATCCAGAATATTCAGATCCAGTAGGTATGTCATTAAAATCAATGCATCTGATAGTCACAAACAAATAAGCCATCCTTTGGATCCGGCTGAATATTGAAGACTAGGTCGACTTTTCAACTGCCGTCCACCAGATCCCGACGTCAAATAGCATTATAGGTCTGACATCTGCAGTATACTGCCAGTGCCCCCAACTTTTTTCAACGATTCTCTTGCAGGTATATGGTTGCCTTTCTTGAACACCCTGGTGTTTTAAGCATTCCGTAAATGAAACATTATTTCCTCCCAAACTGATAGGTTTAACCGTGGGTAACTTGTATCTCCTACTTAAAAGAACAACTTCCATCTGGGATGGATTTACACCTAAACCACTTTCGCTAATCAACCTTGCTTTCGTACATAGAGCTTCCTGAAATGTGTCTCTAGAGTGCAGACTAGTTCCCCACCTTTTTCTTTCACAAACAACACTTTACTTTACACAAATTGGCTATGACAGAACATTTGATTTGTCCCATCCTTGTCCAATTTGTTGTCGCATCCTTGTCCAATTTGTTTCCTTGTGTTTGGATCGAGTGACAGCCATGTGGCTTTGTGAATATTTTTACGTTGAAATCTGGTGCTACTAACTACCATGTTCTTTGCCGCGGCGAAATCTATCAGCCTTAACCTATTACTGGACGTAATCTCGTGGAGGCTAAACTTTCCGACTGTTGGACCAAAAATGTCCCATCTTTGCATTAAAATCTCCCAGAACGATTTTTAATATCATGGGCAGGGTAGCGGTCATATTCTCTCTCTAGGCGCTAGTAGGAAATATCCTTGGTCTGCTTGTCCTTGTCTTCCGTCGGGGCATTGGCACAAATAAGGCTTATATTATAATAATATAACTAAATATAAATAATTTGGCAATATAAATAATTTGGCTGGAGAAAATCTGGGGACAAGGTGTTTCAGTATCCGACTAACCACAAATTCATGTCTCGTGTCATGCCAGCTATAGTATAGTTCGTCATCGTTTGGTACTGTTGTCACGCCATTCCCGGTCCATCGTACTTCCTGTAAGGCGGTTATATTTGCCTTGTGCTTCTCCAATACATCCGCCAATGCGTATACTACACCATCTCTATAGAGGGTGCTGACATTCCAAGTGCAGATCCGCAAATCATGGTCCTTTTTTCATTTGCGTGGGTCGTAAACGTTTGGGGAATCCGTCCTTTTTATACCCTCAACCATAGGATGGGGGTATACTAATCTTGTCATTCTGTTTGTAACACCTTGAAATATGCACCTAAGACCCCATAAAGCATATATATTCTTGATCGTCGTGACATTTTAGGTCGAACAAGCCTTGTCCGTTCGTCCGTCTGTCTGTCTGTCGAAAGCACGCTAACTTTTTAAGGAGTAGAGCTAGCCGCCACAAATTTTGTACCAATACTTCTTATTAGTGTAGGTCGGATTGAATTGTAAATGGGCCAAATCGGTTCATGTTTTGATATAGCTGCCATATAAACCGATCTTGGGTCTTGAATTCTTGAGCCTCAAGGGGGCGCAATTCTCGTCCGATTTGAGTGAAATTTTGCACATAGTGTTTTGATATCACTTCCAACAACTGTACGAAGTATGGTTCAAATCGGTTCATAACCTGATATAGCTACCATATAAACCGATCTTGGGTCTTGACTTCGTGAGTCTCTAGAGGGCGCGATTCTCGTCCGATATGACTGAAATTTTGCACATAGAGTTCTGATATCATTTCTAACAACTGTACGAAGTATGGTCCAAATCGATTCATAACCTGATATAGCTGCCATATAAACCGATCTTGTGTCTTGAGCTTCTAGAGAGCGCAATTCTCATCCAATTTGGCACAAATTTTGTACAACGGTCAGAATCGATCTATTATTTTCCATGGACGGGTTATTGGCCCAGCGCCCCAACCGCATGGGTTTTGGGGGATCGCACGTATATCCCTTGATGCTCCAAGATCCGACGCTCTCCTTCAGCCGCCCCTAACCTGGCACCAGACGCTGATGTTGGTTATTTGAAGCCACCAATAACACGCCTTGTTATCTCGAGTGCCATTGGCACTCAGTTTTTAAATAAGAGCCAGCGGCACCTGACCCCTCATTGAGACTCTCGTCTCGAAATCGCTGACTGCCGTCAGTCGCATTTGTTGCTACTCCGCACAAAAACAAAGCTTTCCATTATCTGAAACCGATAGCTTTCAGCTAAGCTTACCGTGATATCGATGAAAACGACACAAGTCGGAGCCCAAAGTTACAATCCGTGTGATGCTCACCATCATCCCGTATTGGCTGGTATTCCAGTAACAATAATATATTGCTAATGGCAATATTCCAAAGTAAGGAGACAGTACATATGCTTGTGGTGTCCCTATGATGACCCATCGTTGTATATCTATATAAGCTAAGACTGCAGCAATGCGTTTATTGAAAAAAATTCAAATTTACCCATTAACATTCCATTAAAGAAAAGAAGCAAAAGTCGCACATGTCCATCCTATCCGATTCAAGTTTTAAACTCAATAATAAACCATGCCGTACTTCGGAACCAAACACACCTCTTTACTCCTTTGAAAGTTAACATCATATCGAAGACATACGTATTTACAGATATCGCATAATCAACTTAGAATGTAAAGACGGTCAAAAATATATGCTTCGTGATTTCGTTTCCTCCGCTGGTACAGGGTATAAAAACAAAGTAATTGTGTTGGAATATCTAAAATATGAATTGAAACTTCAAACACGAAGATGGGTAACACACGGCAACATCCTCATAAACACCGATAGAGACCGGCCTCTCGGCACATATTAAATCTCATTTTAAATGCAAACAATTTTCCTTACCCCAATTTGTTTTGTTATTCCCTTTGGAATGCTATTTGGATGTTGTAATTTTTTTATGGTCACTGACCATTCATAAACACGTGTGCCCCGCCTCTACATGGTGCTATATGCCGGAGCGTGTGTGTAGGCGACATCAAATTTTCCTATGATATATGATGTCCAAATGATAAATGACATCTACTCCCTGTAAACTGTCACGGAATTTTATAATTTGTCATTTAAAATACAACATGGTAGATACTCTTAAATCATCTTCTAACGAATTTTCATACTCGTACATATTGGACCTTTGGGTTGTTTTTTTGTATAAATGTCATTTAAAATAAATAGGAATATGACATAATTTCCTACAAGCTTTGGGAATGGAAGCTGTTGTAAATTTGCAAAAAATTATAGCTGTATTAGTAGTTACGTTCAATGACAGTTGTTAATGTCGTTGACCCTAATGAGGAAACCCGAAACAATAGAAGTGTTTTTTTTTTCCAAAGTAAGGGGAATTGGTTGCTCTTCAAGGTAAACAAGTGAAAGCGTGTTAAGTTTGGACGGGCCGAATCTTGGGTACTGAGTTTGTATTTGAATTATTTTGATCTCAAGAAGTCATTGGGGATATGGGTACTCAGGGTGGCCTATATAACCATATTGACCGATTTGGATAAAATTTAGCACTGACTGGTGTAAGTCATAAAATAGGTTTGTGGACCAAATTTCAGCCAAATCAGCTGAAAATTTCTTAGGGCTGAAGAAGTCAAATCCGAGGATCGGTTTATATGGAGGCTATATCTGTTTACAAACCGATTCAAAGTCACAATTGAAGTCTTTTCAAAGTCACAACTGATGTTTTTTCAAATTTCAGTCAAATTGAATGAAAATTGAGGCTTCTAAGAGCTGAAGAATTCAAATTCAGGGATAGGTTTATATGGGGGCTATATTTGTTTATAGATCGAGTCGGATTATACTTGGCATGGACGTTGAAAATCACAACTAAACTAGAAGTTGATGGCAACTGACTACTTTAAATTTTAGCGAGAAGTTGAATCATGTAGGAGTATGTTTGTAGGAAAATGATGTAGAGTTTAAGAATGAAATGGAATAGAGGGATTATAAACAAGTAAATTTTTTTGTAACACCCAGAAGGAAGAGAGGTGGACCCATTGAAATATACCGATCGACTCAGAATAATTTTCTGATTCGATTTAGCTATGTCCGTCTGTCTGTTCGTCCGTCCGTCCGTCTATCTGCCTTTCCATGTTAATCTATGTACAAAGTAGAGTTCGCGATTTTCATCCGATTGTCTTCAAATTTGAACTGGCATCTTTTTTGCCTAGAGACGATGCCTATTACAATGTGAAACAAGTAAAAAGGCATTAATTTCGGGCGGTCCGAACTTTGGATACTCACCATCTCGGGTATATATGTAAATCCCATTTCGTCACAATCCGGTGAAAATTGGGTAACTTAAGCAACCAAATTCGGCACGGACATTGGTCTAATACATATGTCACTATTCAATATTGTAGAACAAAATATTGGTATTTTTGACAGACTATCCAATTATAAACAGATCTGAACCATATTAAGGTCGGATATCGTGAGGCCCAGGAAAACTAACTGTTTCAAATTTCAGCGAAATCGGGTAAAACCTAAAGATTTTATGGGCTTCAGTCCCCTTATCGGCAGATCGGTCTATTTGACAGCTGTATCTAAATATGGTCCGATCTGTACCATATTTAGGTCTGATATCGTGAGGCTTAAAACTTCGCACTATTCCGAATTTCAGCAAAATCGAATAAAAAACAAATCTTTTATGGTCTTCGGACCCTTTATCGGGAGGTCGGCCTATATGGCAGCTATATCTAAATATGGACCGATCTTAACCATATTTAGGCCAGATGTCGGGAGGCTTAAAAAAAACCCAATGTTTTAATTTTCAGCGAAATCGCGTAATAAACAAATCTTTTATGGCTTTCAGACCCTTTATCGGGAGATCGGTCTATATGGCAGCTATATCTAAATATGCACCGATCTAATCCATATTTAGTTCAGATGTCGGGAGGCTTAAAATAACCCACTGCTTTAAGTTTTAGCAAAATCGTGTAATAAGTAAAGCTTTTATGGTCTTCAGACGCTTTATCGGGAGATCGGTCTATATAGTAGCTATATCTAAATATAGTCCAATCTGAACCATATTTGGGTCAGTTAGTGGGAAGCCTTAAACTACTCACTGTTTCAAATTTCAGCAAAGTCGGATGAAAAATTATGTTTTTATGGACATTAGACCCTTTATCGGAAAATAGGTCTATATAGCAACTATATCCAAATATGGTCCGATTTGGCCCGTTCAAGAACTTAAACAGCGTGCATCAAAAAGAAGTATCTGTGCCAAATTCCAGCTCAGTATATCAATTTTTGATGATCAACCGAATCAACGCTTGTGATATGCACCTTACACGCAATGAATTCGATCCGTTTTTAAAACGAATCATAACTGGAGATGAAAAATGGATTGTTTACAACAACGTTAGTCGAAAACGATCATGGTCCAAGCATGGTGAACCGGCTCAAACCACTTCAAAGGCTGATATCCACCAAAAGAAGGTTATGCTGTCTGTTTGGTGGGATTGGAAGGGTGTGGTATTTTTTGAGCTGCTTCCAAGGAACCAAACGATTAATTCGGATGTTTACTGTCAACAATTGGACAAATTGAATACAGCCATCAAGGAGAAGCGACCAGAATTGGTCAATCGTAAAGGTGACATATTCCACCAGACAACGCTAGACCGCACACATCCTTGGTCACTCGCTAAAAACTGAGTGAGCTTGGCTGGGAACTTTTGATGCATCCACCATATAGCCCTGACCTTGCACCATCAGACTACCATTTACTTCGATCTTTGCAGAACTCCTTAAATGGTAAAACTTTCGGCAATGATGAGGCTATAAAATCGCACTTGGTTCAGTTTTTTGCAGATAAAGGCCAGTAGTTCTATGAGCGTGGAATACTAAATTTGCCTGGAAGATGGCAAAAGGTTATCGAACAAAATGGCAATTATATATTTCATTAAAGTTCATTCTAAGTTTTATTAAAAATGCATTTACTTTCTTTTAAAAAATCCGCAATTACTTTGAATATACCCCCAATCCTACGGTGGTGGGTATAAAAAACGGTTTAAATTTGGAAATAGCTCCCATATATATGTTTGTCCGATTTGGACTAATACTCCAATAGTTTCATCATTTGTCAACCCATTCTCTCGAAATTAGGCAAAAGGGAGTTCTTTATGACTCTCGACACTGCATATATACATATCGCCCGATTTCAACTTTTAGAGCCTTTGCAAGCGCATGTCTCAAACGATCTTCTCAAAACTTTGCACTACTCTCTCTTCTACAACTACCAGAAAACGTGCGGAATTTTTATTGAAATCTCTTCAGATTTGGATATAGTTGTCGCATATACGAGGGTTGCCTTTTCAATTTCGGGATTGGACAACCCTTGTGTTGCAATCCGCCAACTAACTGACAGCTTTATCGTGAAGCTTGAAATTTTTGAGGCTATCAGTACTCAGAATGTTTTGACATACGAGCGCTATTTGTGTTGTTTACACTAACTTAAAATATTCATCTCAACCAAAAAATTTAACTAATTCTTGAACATTTTCGTGCGAATATTAGTTTGTGTCGATTGATCGAAAGAAATTCTACAATAATACGATCACGGTGCGTCGAAACACGTCTGTGACATCGTGGTAGGTGATGAATCGTTAATTTACCCGTATGAGCCCGAAAGTATACAGCAGTCGCCTGTATGGGTGTTTCACGATAAGCCAAATCCAACAAAAGTTGCTCGCTCACGAAACACTTCCTCGCAAATGATCGCTTGTTTTTTCGGAAAAACTGGACATGTCGCAATCGTACCGCTAGAGTAACGCAGAACAGTCAATTCTGAGTGGTACACAACCATTTGTTGCCATTTGTCTTCCAAGAAATCAGGAAAACCAAGTTATTCCAGTACTTAAAAAATAAAATGAGAGGTAAACATTTTTCGACACCTGAAGAAGCGGTTAAGATATAGCTCACACTCTAAGCGACTAGCCTTTCTAGACCAGAACAGCAAGTGGAAACTGTGGAAGACATAGTCATAGTGGATCTGAATGACTCGCTTGGGTCAGCATTCCCTAGTGTCAAGTCAAGGAGCAAACAGCGATCGTCATTGTGTTCCCCAGAACTGGTTGGTCTAAGGAAGAAGTGCAGATAACTCTTCAATAGAGCGAAAGGCACAAGGGCCTCACATGATTGGAATGTCTATAAGGCTGAGCTAAGTAAATACAAGCGCGAGAAAATGGTAGAATTTTGCAGCTCCGTGGTGGATACATCTGAGGCCTCTAGTCTAAGGAAGATCCTATCCTCGAGACCTATTACGGTTCTCAGAAGACAGAGAATGCATGGACAATGTCTAGTGAGGACACACATTTCCCGGGAAACACTCCAACGAACAAAGTGGCTCTGGCATGCATTCGTCGGAGGTTATTGGGGAAATTGAGTCTGAGTCGAAAATCCTTCGGGCGGTAAAAAGTTTCGACTCCTTTAAGTCGCCAGGCCCTGATGATGTATCAACGGTTGAATTACTAGCTGTGTCCGACAAACTGTCACCTTAGCTTAGGGAGATATACCCTGCTTATATCAGCATGTCATATCTATCTGTGGGATGGTGGAACACGAAGGAAATTTTCAATCCGGAAGCAGGAAAACCCTACCACACGAAAGCGAAAGACCTTCTTCCTATTAATCTGTCATCCTTCATGCTGAAGACTCTTGAGGGGTTGATAGAAACATATCTTAGGGCAAAGATCCTTGGAGATCGCCTGTCTCGGCTGCAGCATGCATATAGCAAAGGCAAGTCCACTGAAACAGCCCTTCACGACCTAGTCGGCTACATAGAGTGTTCTCTCGCAGTCAAGGAATATACAATGGTAGCATTTCTTGACATTGAAGGTGCTTTCAATAATGTAAAGCCGATGTCAATCATGATGGAGCTGGAGTTTCTAGGCATCAACGCTACCATAAGAAAGTTAATTTATAACTAACCTTCTAAAAGATGCCTTACGGCAGACTTATGATCCGTAGATCAAAGAAGATTGGTCAGCAGAGGAACACCTCAAATAGGTGTACTGTCTCCTCTAATTTGGAACACGACCATAAAAAATATATTATTGCCTCTGAAAAAAAAAGGTGTCAAGTGGTCGCGCATGCTGATGACAATGATATTGCGGTTTGGGGAAGTTTCCCTGCACTCTAAGAGATATACTTCAGGAAGCTCTACGTGCAACAGCAAATTGGTCCAAAAGTAGTCTAGGCGTAAAACCGTGAAAAACAGAATTGATTCTTTTCATCGGGAGATACAAGTTACCTACAGTGGCACCTGCCTCCTTGGTAAGAGAGAATGTTGGCTGGACAGGAAATTAAACTTCAAATTCATTTTTTTGAAGAGGGCAAGAAAGGCAACTCTTGCCCTAAACACCAGCAAGAGAGCCATTGGCAAAAGTTTAGGGTTTAAAGCTCATCTTATGCAATGGGTATATGCTGCAGTTGTCACACCTATAATGCTATATAGTGTTGTGGTCTGGTGGACGGCGCTTCAAAAGTCCGCTTACTGTTCAATACTCAACCGGATCCAAGGTATGGCTTGTTTGTGCATAACAGCTGCCTTGAAGATGACACCATCTGAAGCACTGAATTTAATGCTACATCTAACGCCTCTGGACTTTGTGGCGAGGCAAATTGCTGTGACCACTGCTGTGAGAATAAAGGAGCTTTCTCTTTGGTCATGTTGCAGTTACGGACACTGTGTTATCCTTGATACAATATTCGATGTTCCAGGTAATGAGGAACACACCCTACCTGAGACGCTTTTTGATAAAAAGAACTTTACCACTATTCCTGATAGAACCGATTGGAACCGCTATATCCCTGGTAATAGAAGTTACATATACTTCTGCACGGATGGTTCCATACTAGGCTGTAAGCATTCCAATATTATGTGGCCTAATCTAGACTTAGATGTACAACAAAAGTCTCAGTCATAGTGTCGGTCAAAACAGGTCACTTTCTGATCGGAAAACATGGTGACGAAGCCACCGACATTTGCCGAAGCTGTGAGTACGTCAAGGAAGAAAAGATAATAGAACATCTGCTATGTGTGTTGTTGTAGCCACATTTTCATGTGAAGGTGGCGATCCTCATCAAGCTCCTGTAGGTGAGCAAGCTCTTTCCGGTTCAAGGAACCGATCGCCGCAGGAACAGGGTGGCCATTGGTTATTTAAAGGCGCCAATAACTCGCCTGGTAGAGCATCATAGGCTCTCAGTATTTGTGCAAGAGCTGGTGCCGTCCGACCTCTGACTGGGACTCTCCGCTCGATACTGCTGATTATCCGCGACTCCTGTTGCAGCCACTCCGTATGGAGCATTCCACTATCCGCAACCTGTGGACGCGCCCGGTAGCTCGCAGCTATGCTTCTCGCCAACGCAAGAAACACCACCCAAATCGGACCCTAATGTTGCGGCCTGTGTGGTGCTTACATCTATCCCGTGCCGTGCTGTGTGTGTATCCTGCACTGGCAGTCAGAAGGAGTTTCACTTTAGATTCTCATTTGTTTGAGAACTTGTCGGATTTAGCGGATATGAACATTCGCTGTTGGGCTTTGTTGGGCTTTTTAAAGCGATCTGGATGATTCAACGGTAGGAATTAGAAGGCATCTTCCTACTCCTTTGCCTGTGGTACCACAATGGACGAAAACGTCTAAGTTAGTTTGATTGACTTCCTTCTAGACTGACATTTTAACCATACCTAACCTAAATATAGTCTCCATACATACGTATCTCCCATTTTTCAATCGATCTTCTCCATATTTTGCCCTTATATTTTTTCTATAACTCCCACAATGTGTCCGGATTTTAGTCGAAATTTTACTTTTGAAATTTAAATTTTAGTTTCCAAGACTTTACCTGCATTCGCAATGTGGGTATCAAACGGTCGGCTTCGCCAGACTTTAGCCCGTCCTTTCCGGAGGATGGGGGTATATTCATTTTGTCATTCCATTTGCATCACATCGATATATCCATTTCCGACCCCATAAAGTGTATATATTCTTGATCGGCGTAAAAATCTAAGACGACCTAGCCATGTTTGTCAGTCCGTCCGCTCGTCTGTTGAAATCACGTTGCAGTCTTTAAAAATGGAGATATTGAGCTGAAATTTTACACAAATAACTTTTGTTCATTAGCAGGTTAAGCTCGAATTTGGGCTATATTGGACTATATCTTGATATATTGGAGGCCAACGTAGCGCAGAGGTCAGCATGTCCGCCTATGACGTTCGGACATGCTGACCTCTGCGCGAATCCTGGCGATACCATCAGAAAAAAAGTTTCAGCGGTGGTTTTCCCCTCCTAATGCTGGCAACATTTGTGAGATACTTTGCCATGTAAAACTTCTCTCCAAAAGAGGTATCGCACTGCAACACGCCGTTCGGACTCGGTTATAAAAATGAGGCCCCTTATCATTGAGCTTAAATTTGAATTGGACTGCACTCATTGATATGTGAGAAGTTTCCCACTGTTCCTTAGTGGAATGTTCATGGGCAAAATTTGCATTTGCATCTTGATATAGCCCCCATATAGACCTTTCCGCCGATTTAAGGTCTTAGGCCCATATAAGCCGCATTTATTACCCGATTTTGCTGAAATTTGTGACAGTGAGTTGTGTTAGGCCGTTCAATATCCTTCTTCAATATGGCCCAGGTCGGTCCAGATTTGGATATAGCTGCCATAGAGACCGATCTCTCGATTTAAGGTTTTGGGCCCATAAAAGGCGCACTCATTGTCCGATGTCACCGAAATTTGGGACATTGAGTTCAGTTAATCCCCTCAACATTTTTCAGCAATATGGCATAGATCGGTCCAGATTTGGATATAGCTGCCATATACACCGATTTCTCGACTTAAGGTTTTGGGTACATAAAAGGCGCATTTATTGTCCGATGTCGCCGAAATTTGGGTCAGTGAGTTGTATTAGGCCCTTCGACATTCTTCATCAATTTGGCCCAGATCGGTCCAGATTTGAATATAACTGTCATATAGACCGATTTCTCGATTTAAAGTCTTGGCTCCATAAAAGGCGCATTTATAATCCGATTTCACTGAAATTTGGCACTTTTCGACAGCCGTGTCGTTTATGGTTCAGATCGGTTTATTTTCAGATATAGCTACTTAAACGACCAATATTTTGTTGTACATAATTGAACAATGATTTGTAATTATAAGTATTTGGTCCAAATCGGAACATATTTCGATATAGGGCATAAGATATGAATTTTTCAACGGATTTTGACGAAAGGTGGTTTACATATGTACCTGAGGTGGTGGGTATCCAAACTCATTTTTACTTGTTTTTGTTTTTTTTTTATAGAAGTGAGATAAAACTATGAGACGAAATACGTTTTTATACACTTTTTTAAAATTTCTGATTACTATGGGAAAGCGCACACACACACCATTTCCTTGAATTATCGCCTATAAGTAACACCAAGTGAACACATAAATCTTCCACTGCATACTCTCCCTCTTACACTGATGTATCAACTTTTCGAATACAATAACCATTTGGTATAGCCTCCACTTAATATTCCTTCGCGAAGTGCAACGCTTGTTATTACACAAAATAATTCAAATTCAAAACATTTTTGCAATACGTGATGGTTTGCAAAAAAAAAAATAAGGAAAATAAAACATCCATCGATACTTGTAAGAACAATATTTTCCGTAAAGCATTCATTTTTAACACTCCATATAGTCGATACTCGTTGAAATATTGCCAATTTTTATACCCTCCACCATAAGATGGGGGGTATACTAATTTCGTCATTCTGTTTATAACTACTCGAAATATTCGTCTGAGACCCCATAAAGTATATATATTCTTGATCGTCGTGACATTTTATGTCGATCTAGCCATGTCCGTCCGTCTGTCCGTCCGTCCGTCCGTCCGTCCGTCCGTCCGTCCGTCCGTCCGTCTGTCTGTCGAAAGCACGCTAACTTCCGAAGGAGTAAAGATAGCCGCTTGAAATTTTGCACAAATACTTCTTATTAGTGTAGGTCGGTTGGTATTGTAAATGGGCCATATCGGTCCATGTTTTGATATAGCTGCCATATAAACCGATCTTGGGTCTTGACTTCTTGAGCCTCTAGAGTGCGCAATTCTTATCCGATTGGAATAAAATTTTGCACAACGTGTTTTGTTATCATATCCAACAACTGTGCCAAGTATGGTTCAAATCGGTCCATAACCTGATATAGCTGCCATATAAACCGATCTTGGGTCTTGACTTTTTGAGCCTCTAGAGTGCGCAATTCTTATCCGATTGAAATGAAATTTTGCACCACGTGTTTTGTTATTATATCCAACAACTGTGCCAAGTATGGTTCAAATCCGTCTATAACCGGATATAGTTGCCATATAAACCGATCTTGGGTCTTGACTTCTTAAGCCTCTAGAGGGCGCAATTCTTATCCGATTGGAATGGAATTTTGCACGACGTGTTTCGTTATGATACCCAACAACTGTGCCAAATATGGTTCAAATCGGTCTATAACCTGATATAGCTGCCATATAAACCGATCTTGGGTCTTGACTTCTTGAGCCTCTAGAGGGCACAATTCTTATCCGATTTGAATGAATTTTTGCATGAAGTATTTCGTTCTGATATCCAACAACTGTGCCAAGTATGGTTGAAATCGGTCCATAACCTGATATAGCTGTCATATAAACAGATCTGGGGATTTGACTTCTTGAACTTCTAGAGGGCGCATTTCCTATCCGATTTGGCTAAAATTTTGCATGACGTATTTTATTTTTACTTTCAACAACTGTGTCAAATAAGGTTCAAATCGGTTCATAACCTGATATAGCTGCCATATAAACCGATCTGGGATCTTGACTTCTTGACCCCTAGAGGTCGCAATTATTATCCCATATGCCTGAAATTTGTACGACGGATCCTCTCATGACCATCAACAAACGTGTTTATTATGGTCTGAATCGGTCTATAACCCGATACAGATCCCATATAAATCGTTCTCTCTATTTTACTTCGTGAGCCCCAATGGGCGCAATTCTTATACGAATTGGCTGAAATTTTACACAGGTCTCCAACATATAATTTAATTGTGGTCCGAACCGGACCATATCTTGATATCGTTTTAATAGCAGAGCAATTTTTTTCTTATATCCTTTTTTGTCTAAAAAGAGATGCCGGGAAAAGAACTCGACAAATGCGATCCATGGTGGAGGGTATATAAGATTCGGCCCGGCCGAACTTAGCACGCTTTTACTTGTTTATTCTGTTGCGTTTTTTATGACATTTATGTGGGGGGGAGCATGGGAAAAAGCTCAGTTGGAAATTTTGTACCAAAACAACATATCACTCAGTCACTCTGTTTCCTTTACAATGCCCATTACCCCTGTAGAGAAAAACAGCAGCAGTAGCAGGAGCAGTAGCAAAAATACTCTATCAACTGAATGTTGCCGTGATTTATTAACCATGGAAAATTGCTTACGTGCACGTCCCGTCAAAATTCCAAAAACGAAATAGCGAGAAAAAAATGGTCGGAAAAATGAGAACAACGAAAGACGATGCCCGCCTATTCACGCAACACTGCACTGCTGCGTAGCCAAGCCAAGTCAAAGTTTAAGAAGAAAAATTCGCAGCAAAAAAAAAAACAACTAAGGTGGCTGAGCATTACATTGATCTGCTATACCGATATTTACGCAAAACCATAAACTGCAAATGATGCTCCGGGGAATCATCAAGTTCTGCATGTGTTTTCACTGTGTTGGTGGTGTAAACAAGATTCACACACACACACCCAAATGTAGGCGTTTTGGCAACGAGGTATGAAAAGCCTTTAGCAGGGTTTGAGTTCTATACAAATTTTAAAAATTCTGGGAAACTCGAAATGAGATTTGGAGAGATAAATATAAAATTCCCATATTTATAACAAGAACACTTTATCAAAAAAATCTTTTGGAAAAATATTCCAAAAACAAGCAAAAGCGTGCTAAGTTCGGCCGGGCCGAATCTTGGGAACCCACCACTATGGATTCTGCTAAAAATTTATACAAAATAAATCAAGGGCATAATTTTATTCCACATACCAAACTTTTATCAAACCAGCAAAAATTAAAGCTTCTAGGAGCCGAACAAGGATGAACGAGAGACCGGTTTACATAGGAGCTATATCAGTTTATAGACTGATTTTGGCCGTGCTTGGCGCAGTTGTTGGAAGTCATAACAGAAACACTACATGCAAAATTTCAGCCAAATAGGGCAAAAATTGCGGCTTGTAAAGGCTCAAGAAATCAAATCGGAAGCTATATCAGGTTATTAACGGATTTGGACCGCACTTGACACAGTTGTTGGTAGTGATAAAAAAATACCACTTGCAAAATTTCAGCCAAGCTAGGCAAAAATTGCAGATTCCAGGGGTTCAAGAAATCAAATCGGGAGATCGGTTTATATGGGAGCTATATCAGGTTCTTGGCCGATTGAAACGTACTTGGCACTTGGTTGTTGGAATTCATAACAGATCTCTACAAAAATTGCGTCTTCCAGGGGCTCAAAAATTCATATCGGGTGATCGGTTTAGAGCTATATCGAAATCTGTACCGATATGGCCCATTTGCAATCCCTAACGACATGCGTCGACACTAAGTATCTGTGCAAATTTTATCTCTATCGTGATTTCGACAGATGGACGGACGGACATGGCTCTATCGATTGAGGATTACGAGACGATCAAGAATATATATACTTTATGGTGTCTTGGACGAATATTTCGAGGTGTTACAAACGGAATGACTAGATTAGTATACCCTCATTCTATGGTGGTGGGTATAAAAATAACCTAGAGATAGAAAATCTAAGTACGGAATTCCGTGCTTCTTACAAAGTACCGAATTGTGTTCCATAACTTGTCCCTTAATTGGTCAATGTCTGATATTTTGTCACCACCCTAGTACCGGTGTCTGTAAGCCGCAAAAGCCGGAGAATAACATATGAAATGCTCCAGCGTTTCTTTATTTTCCTCACATGCCCTACACTTGTTATCACTGGCCGCAGCGAATTTGCATAAGTGAGCTCGTAGTTCTATGTGTCTGGTTATGATACCCATAGGTACACTCCCTCCTTCTTGCTACCTTTCAGTAATCGCCTCGTCCTTTCACAATCCATATGTACCCATAGGATTTCGCTATTCCATGGTGTTACATTCGCGTTTGCCCAAAAGACTTCGGGTTAATTAAGTTTATTAACGGTAGTCCTCTGGGCTTCAGCGCCAAATTGTCTGCTCTTTCATTCCTCCTTACTCCGCTATGGGCCGGTACCCAAACGATGCAAATTATGCAATCCGTAGGGAAGGCTTTATCTCCTTCTTATACAACAAGACTGTTTGTGATCTTACCGACCAGATTGGTGGCCTGTTTATTGTCCGTAAAGATGTTCACATTCAACGTCCTCGCTTTAACACAATACTACCTCAAGCCTTCCCTGATCTCCGGGTCTCCACCTGAAGGAACATATTATGGTCACGCAGTCGGATAAAGATTTCAGTCCCTGCGTTCTCAATGAAGACCCCCAGGACCAATCTGTTCTCTAGCTTCAAACTATCCGTGTAGCATGCACTTCCAGATGGCAATACTAGAGTTCTGTCAATCCAAAACTGTGTCGGGTAATAACCTCTGCCATTATGAGACACAGATATTAAATCGGGAGATCGGCAGCTATATTCAAACATGGACCCATACTCGGTAAGAAATTCGGGCGGCCCAAATTTAAGCGAAATCAGTTATAAATTTACCTTTAATGGCCTAAAACTTGAAGTCGGAAGGTCGGTATCTATGGCAGCCATATCTAAATCTAAATTGATCAGGGCCGTATTGAAGAGGGATGTCGAGGGGCCTAACACAACTCACTGCACCAAGTTTCAGCGAAATTAGACAATAAATGCGCCTATTATAGGCCCAGGACCTTAAATCAAGAGATTAGTATATATGGCAGCTGTAAAATCTGGACCAATCTGGACCGTATTGAATAGAGATGTTAAGGGGCCTAACACAACTGGAACTTTGAGCTACAAACTGTGTAGTTCGATTAGGTTAGGTTGAATCGGTCGCCCACCAAAGGCGAATTCACTCGGAGGCCAGTTTGGTCCATTGTGGTACCCTAGAGAGAGATAGGGAAGAAAAATGAAAATGTGAGACCTCGTACTAGAGGTTATACATGAATATAAAGAAAAAGACAAGAGGAGTGGAGAAACCGGGCGGGGATGAAGAACCGCCCTTTCCTACGCAAGTACGAATCTACCTACGCTGGAGGCTGTGTCACCTCCCTGTCGGAACCATCCTGTTCCCTCAACAAACCTCAGGTGAGATACCAGAGGTACGTTCGCATGTTCACCCAGATCACAGAAGAAACGGCTCCTCAGAAAGGAGAGCCTACGTCTCTGCAGTCCCGGACAGTAACACAGCAAGTGCTCAATAGTCTCCTCCTCATCCTTATGCAACTACTACAGTAGTCTTTGTACGGTATCCCAATGCGAGCCGCCATGCTGCCTATAACACAAAGTACTCATCGACTTCTTATAGAACGCCAGTACCTCCCTCGTCCTCCTCCGGTCGATGAACGGTCATAGAGCCTTCGCAGTCCGGCAACCATTTACCATGTCCCATCTTGCCACAGACGCCGCCCTGGCCAACCCCTCTACTGTGTTCAGGGACTCGACAAATAGCACGTATGCAAGACCGATGACTGGTCCGCCCGCCGCAGACCAACCCCTTCTGGCGCACTCGTCCGCCCTCTCATTTTCTGTAATCCCCTCATGGCCAGGAACTCATGTCAGCGTCACATCGTGGGCCCAGAGCCTATTCAGGAATTCCAAACAGTCCGCCACGCATCTCGACCTCACCATCCTCGACCCCAAGGACTTGAGCGTCCCATACTGTCCACATGAATTCTGAGTTTCGAGGGCGGTAAGCCTCCTGTGCAGTATTCATCGTTGTCACAGAAGCTTAGCTGCGAGTTACCAAGTGCGTCCACAGGTTGCGGATACGAATTTGCTGCAACTATAGTCCCGGACAATCAGCGGTATCGAGTGAAGAGTCTCATTAAGAAGATGGACGGCACCGGCTCTTGTATAAATACTGAAAGTCAATTATACTCGATATGACAAGGCAAATTTTTGGCACAGCGGCGATCCCGGAACGAGCTGGCTCATCTATGGTGCTTGACGAGGATGGCCACCTCCGCATACATACATGTGGCTACAACAACAACAACCTCGAGGCACAAGGGAAACATTTTTAACTTTTGGAGCACCTAGAAGCTCTAATTTGTGTCCAAATTTGCAAAAGTGCGCTAAGAGATATATCTGTAAATTATTATAGACAACCTTTTTGGCTCTTTTTGGTAGGCATCTAAGGATCTTAAATGTTAATATTTGCATAATTTTATTATATCAATTGTTTTTTGCATTCCACTCCGTTTACTGCGTTATGTACGTGTCTCTCGCCAATGGTTTTAACTCGGCTCGTGTCCGTTCTCTAGAACCCGAAACTAACGTGCAGATCTCTTTCCTTTTCTCTCTCAGTATTCACATTGACTACCGTTTCTCTGCATAGGATCTTCTCCGTTCTTCCGACAGTATATCCATTCTTCTGAGTTATGTACGTGTCTCTCGCCAATGGATTTAACTCGGAACGCAGCTATGATGGGTTTCGCTTCTCAAAAAATGCGATCAGCAAATCTCTGGCCTTCACTGCCAGCTGTTGGCTCTTTCATTGCCTGTGAGCTATCTGAGGCATCTGAGACTCAAATATTGTTTTCGACTAATGTGATTTTGATTCGACCCTATCGCTTTCTTGCAACCCAGAATGGTCCGTGACTTCACTGCACTTATTGTTATTATCCTTATAGTGATTTAACTATACGCGAACACATTCACAATCGCTGGTCAACAATTTCAGTACATGCAATCCGTATAGCTCGAATCTCCGCCAGCAGGATCGTGTCGTGGTCCGACAGCCAATAGAAGAGCTCGATGCTCGGATCTATAATAAAGATCCCCAATTCTATACTCTCCACCCTAGAATGGGGGTATACTTATATCGTCATTCCGTTTGTAACACATCGAAATATTGATCTGAGACCCATTAAAGTATATATATTCCTTGATCTACTTCACACTCATTGTCGATTTAGCCATATCCGTCCGTCTGTTTGCCGAAAACACTTTAACTATCGAATGAATTAAGCTAGGACCTTGAAATTTTGCATAAATTATTGCAGGTCAGTTGGGATTGTAACCGGTCCATGTTTTATTAAAGCTGCTGTATACACCAATATCGGATTTGGATTTCTTGAGCCTCTAGATGGCGCAATTCTAATCCGATTTTGCACTTAAAGTTTTGTTGTGACTTCAATGAGCGTTTTAAGTATGGTTTAAATTGGTTATAACCTTATATGGCTACTAAATAAACCGATCTCGGATCTTGATTTTTTAAGCCGCTAGAGGGCGCTATTATTTTCCGATTTGGCTGAATTTTTGCATGAATGGTCCAAATCGGTTTGTAACATAATATAGCATGAGCTGCTAGAGGGCGCAAAAATTATCCGACATTGCTGAATTTTTACATCAATTGATTGAGTTTGACCGTCAACAACTGTGCCAAGTATGGTCCAAATCCGTTCATAATCTGATATAGCTCCCATATCGGATTTTTACTTATTGAGCCGCTAGATGGCGCAATTATTATGCGATTTTGCTGAAATTTCGCATGAAGTGTTTTGGTTTGATCGTCAACCACTGTGCTAAGTATGGTCGAAATCGGTTCGTAACCTAGTATAGCTCCCATAAAAACCGATCTCGGATCTTGAATTTCTGAGCCGCTAGAGGGCGCAAATATTATCCGACTTGGCTAAATTTTTGCATGAATTGTTTGGGTTTGACCGTCAACTACTTTGTCAAGTATGGTCCAAATCGGTTCATAACCTGATATAGCTCTTATATAAACCGATTTCGGATTTTAACTTCTTAAGCCGCTAGAGGGCGCAATTATTAAGCGATTTGGATGAAATATCGAATTAAATTTTTTATTCTAACTTTTAAAAACTGCGCTATATAGCTCCCATATAATCCGATAGTCGATCTTGGCTGCATCAGCTTCTAGAGGGCGCAATTGTGATCCGATTAGGTTGGCACGTGGTGTTTTGGTATCACTTCCAACCATATAAACCCGTCTCCCGATTAGACTTCTTGAGCTTCTAGAGAGCGCGATTCTTACCAATTTGGTTGAAATTTCGCATAAATCGGTCGTTTTGGTATAAATCGGTTAATTACCTGATATAGCTGCCATATAAACCGATCACCCATCAATATGCCTTTCTGAGCATCTGGGGGCGAAATTATTACTCGATTTGCCTGACATTTTTGAGATGGTAGTTTTCTATGACTTCTAACAGCCATGACAAGTACAGTGCATATCTGTCTATAACTTGATATTGCTTTTATATATTGCTTGAAAATCCGCAATTACTTTTTGGGCAACCCAATAGCTCCCATATCGGATTTTTACTTATTGAGCCGCTAAAGGGCGCAATTATAATGCGATTTGGCTGAAATTTCGCATGAAGTGTTTTGGTTTGACCGTCAACAACTGTGCTAAGTATGGTCGAAATCGGTTCGTAACCTAGTATAGCTCCCATAAAAACCGATCTCGGATCTTGATTTCCTGAGCCGCTAGAGGGCGCAAAACATATCCGATTTGGCTGAATTTTTGCTTGAAGTGTTTTAATTTGACTGTCAACAACTTTGTCAAGTATGGTCCAAATCGGTTCATAACCTGATATAGCTCCCATATAAACCGATTTCGGTTTTTTTTTTCTTGAGCCGGTATAGGGCGCAATTATTACGCGATTTGGCTGAAATATCGAATGAAATTTTTTATTCTAACTTTTAAAAACTGCGCTATATAGCTCCCACATAATCCGATAGTCGATCTTGACTGCTTCAGCTTCTAGAGGGCGCAATTGTGATCCGATTTGGTTGGCACGTGGTGTTTTGGTATCACTTCCAACCATATAAACCCGTTTCCCGATTAGACTTCTTGAGCTTCTAGAGAGCGCGATTCTTACCAATTTGGTTGAAATTTCGCATAAATCGGTCGTTTTGGTATAAATCGGTTGATTACCGGATATAGCTGCCATATAAACCGATCACCCAATATGCCTTTCTGAGCATCTGAGGCGCAATTATTACTCGATTTGCCTGACATTTTTGAGGTGGTATTTTTCTTTGACTCCTAACAGCCATGACAAATACAGTGCATATCTGTCCATAACTTGATATAACTCTTATATATTTTAAAAAGTCATTCAAAGAACTTGACAAAAGCGATCCATAATGGCATATAAGATTCGGTCCTGCCGAACTTAGCACTATTTTACTTGTCATTATCTCACCTAACTTTGAGCCATCTATGTAGGAACAGCTAACAGTTGATGTTTGTGCCTAGGTTCTTTCCATAAATTCCTCTTATCCTGGATGAGTATTTCACACTCACGCTCAATCTTCCTATCAGCTATCTGATCTAAAACCACCACTGTTTCTTTGTAGTCCAATTTACATACATTCCATATTAGCATAAGGCACTCACACTTCTTCCGCAACTCCATTGGACTGGCATCTTTAGTCGTCTCCAAAGCTATAGTCGCAAAGGTTTCTACAGCCCTACTATTGGCAATAAACCATCCTGCCGAATCGGCCCCATCATATTCTTGTAATTCGATTTAGATTTTGGATTTAGTTACCTTTGTCGTTCGTGAATGTGGTACTTCCAGCAGGTTCCTTTTTCAGGATCACATCCAGGTATTTAACTCCAGTGTCCTCGTATGCAAATTCTTCTACGAACATTTCGAATCCTGGCGAGAAAAAAAGAAACATTTTCAGCGCTGGTAATCTTCTCAATTATAAAGCCGACATGTAGGTGGTCTTCAGACATATAAAAAAATAAAATTTCTAGGAAATTGTTTTATGAAAATAAAATTTTGATAAAATTTTTCCCTGAGTAAAATTTTAATAAAATTTTCTATGAAAATCAATTTTTTTTTAATTTTCCAAAAAAAAAAAATTTCAAAAACACATATGTTTCCCTGCAAGAAATATGCTTCCCCGAAATTCTTACTGTAAAATATCCGCCATGGAAACCCTTACCAAACCTAATGATGATGTAGTATACAGGGGATGACTTAAAACGATGGGGAAAGATGAAAACAACTAAATGCCAAGAACTATGAACCATGAAAAACAAGATATGAAATACAAAACAGATGAGAAAAAGTACCAAAAAACGAAAAAGATATGATGAAAAAGCAACCATAAAATGCTGAACAGCATTATGAGTTTTTGGGGGTGCTGGGATGGGGTGGGGTAACCATTCAGTCAAATGTAACGCAGAAAGCCTAAACCAACAACACTTTGGTATTGGTCTGCGTTTTTTGTCTTCGCTTGTTTTTTAGAATGTTTTTCCCAGTCTTGTTGATCCATTTCCTTTTGGACTGTTAAATTTTCGAGGTAATGTTTTCAGTTTTTTTCTTCTCTTTGGCCTGCCTTGCACAGATGGTCATCACAGTTGGGGCCATAAAAACCATTCTTTATTGCACCCACATCACATCAACACATGATGATGATACTCACTTTTTGTATAAATCGTTGTTTTTTTACTTCTACATTCCTTTCATTCATCAAAATTATTACAGCGATTATTATGATGATGGACGATTTGCTTGGGGTACGGTTCGACTTTGGAGGTTTTAAGTTTAAGTTAACGTTTCTGGAGGCATTAAAGTAGACCTTTGTTGTATGCAATTAGAGTGGATGCATGTCGGTTTGCGATAAATGTCTTCGTTCTCCTTGAAGGCCATAGGGGTGCTTATTTTTAATTGGCTTTGCTGAATCATTTATATTTGAGCTATAGAGAAATCGCCTTTATATAGGACACTTCTTTTCAGTTATCATTTATTTTAAGGCTAATAGCCTTAGTTTACATGAAAATTCAACCTGATATGAGTTGGATAAATTAACATATTAAAATGTCTAAAACTATGCATGTGCTGAAGAGATGAGAATATTTTTTTACCCACCATCATAATGGAGAGTACACTTATCTAGTCGTTCCGTTTGTAACACCTCGAAATATTTCTTTTGGATGTAGGTCGTTGGGGATTTCAAATGCGCCATATCGGTTAAGATTTGAACATATCCGCCATATAAACCGATCCCCGGTTTTGACTTCTTGAGCCTCGGGAGGCCTCAAATATCTTTGCTCAAAGACTTTCTTTCGGAATTCCAACAACAATGCCGAGTACGATTCGAATCGGTCATTAAGCGATTGTAGCCCTCATATAAACCCATCCCCAGTTTTGACTTTTCATCAGATTTGGCTGAAATTTGGTCTAACGACTTACAACATCCGCATTGAGCATGATCCGCATCGGTCTATAAACTGATATAGCCCCCATATACACCTATCCCTATAAAATGTACATGGATACTTCCAAATACACCAAATCTAAACTTACTAATCTAAGTTTCAATGAACATTCTATTAAGAAACAAGGAAAACTTCTGTCATATCATGAGCGCAGTCCGATTAAAATTTAAAGCTCAATGGTAATGCTGACTCCAAACGGCGCACAGTGGGATAGAACCGAAAAAAATAGTAAAATATTTGCTCTGTGGAAACGGGTATGGATGTCCTCTTTAACTATTGGATTGCCCAAAAAGTAATTGCGGATTTTTCATATAGTCGGCGTTGACAAATTTTTTCACAGCTTGTGACTCTGTAATTGCATTCTTTCTTCTGTCAGTTATCAGCTGTTACTTTTAGCTTGCTTAAGAAAAAAGTGTAAAAAAAGTATATTTGATTAAAGTTCATTCTAAGTTTTATAAAAAATGCATTTACTTTCTTTTAAAAAATCCGCAATTACTTTTTGGGCAACCCAATATAATATAAAATGTGGACACTTTTTACGGCAAAGTTGTTGTAAATTTTGAAACAAATCCAAATCATGCTTAAAAGTGAAAATCCAATCAAAAATGCCTTTTAAATTGCAAAACACGATGAAGGTCTCAGTCAAAATTTCAAAAAAAAACATGAGAGTCGAATATCCCCGAAATAAGACAAGACATTGTAGACCTCAAGCAAACTCTTTTGTAGGGATTTTTGAGCCCTATCAAGGGCCACAAACGATGATTTGGCAGCACTAACAAATTTTACGAAAAGCCGAGGTGACCAACTTAAGGGGCCTGCCAAAAGGCGCCCGGGTAACCTATGGCCTTGAAATTTTGTACAGGATCTTACTACCAACTCGGCTCTAACTATTCCAAATTCCAGGCTTCGGCGTTTTAGGCGGATTTAGGTTAGGTTAAAAAGAGGGTGCAGATATTAATCCGCCCCATGCCACAATGGACATACACCTAAGCCAGTAATCGGCTTGTTGTGCGCTCTAAAAACTATAAAGTAACCTCTAAAGAGAAAATTTTGAGATAGAAATTCCGAGTCACTTACAAAATCCTTCATTGTTTTCAATACCACTCCACTAAGTTGGTTCATGTCTAGCATTGTGTCTCCACCTAAGTGCCGATATCTGTTGGACGCAAAAGCCGGGCAATGACAAAGGAAATGCTGCAACATCTCATCATCTTCCCCGCATGCCCTACACATCCTATCATTTGCAGCACTGATTTTACATTAGTGAGGTCTTAGTGCTATGTGTCCCGTTATGATACCAATAGCTATACTGACCTCCTTCTTGCTTCCTTTCAGTAATAGCCTCGGCTTCTCACGATCTGGATCCCCCCATAGGATTTTCGCCGTCCTACCGACCATTTCGCTGTTCCACTATGTTGCATTCGCATTCGTCGCCCACTCCCTTAACTCGGACTGCGTCGACCCGAAAGGCTTCGGGTTACGCAAGTTTATTGACGTCAGTGCTCTGACCTTCACCGCTAAATCGTCTGCCCTTTCATTTCCCCTTACTACGTTATGGCACCCAAATGATGCGGATTTTGCCATCCTCAGAGAAGGCGTTAATCTCCTTCTTACACTGCAGGACTAATCGTGACTTTACCGTCCTGGTTGTTATTGCCCTTATGACAATTTTACTGTCGGTAACGATGTTCACACTCGACGTCCTCGCGTTAGCACCACACGTATTCCGTGATCCCCCGTGTCTCCGCCATCAGGTCCGTATTATGGTAAGGCAGTCTAAAACAGATCTCAGTTCCTGGGTTCTCAATGTAAACCCCCAGGCCCACTCTATCCTCTAGCTTTGATCCATTTGTATAAAATGATCCTCCGGATGGCAATACTAGGGTTCCGTCAATCCAAAACTGTGCCGATGGCAGTAGTGCCTCGCACTTGACTTCAAGGTCCATCTCAGGTGTCCGATCGGAAGCCTCTTCCCTTCCAGGTTTCCTATCGTTGCCTCGATTATACCGCGGTGTTATGAGCTGCTCCCATTCTCAATCCATTCTCCCATCGCCTTAAGTCTCATAGCCGCAGTGGCTGCCTCACACATCTTCTCTGAACCTGTTGTATGGTACTTATGTTGCACTTTTTCTCCATATCAGTCCACCAAACTACTGAGGCGTAAGTAAGTGATGGTCTAATCACGCTCCTGTAGAGCCAGTGGACTATCCTCGGATTCAGGCCCCATTTCGAGCCTACGGCTTGTCGACATAATTTCCAATATCTGTGAGCCTTCTCAGTACGCTTCTGAATGTGACACTGCCAATTCAGTTTCATTCCTTTTCAGACCATTGCTACATTAGGTTTGGAATAACACGACCAGCGCCGAATCCGATAAGTTTCCGTAATAAGTTGAACACCAACTGGACAAAATTTGAAAGACTACTCAGAATAGAACTTGGGCAAGATAATTTAGATTGTTTAAGCATACAAGAAATTGACGAAAATGTCAACGGGATTACGACTGCACTAGTGGAGTCTTTCGAAGATAGTTGTCCTCTTCGAGGAGGGAAATAATCCTGGATGACCGGGGAAATTCACAACATTGGGAAAGAGGTCCCCAGCCTTTATTACAGAGCACGTCGTAAAGGAATACAATAAGATAAGCAGAGCGGCAAAACGTGCCTCCTGGAAGCTTTTCTGCGACCAAGTCTATGGAGTTAATTACGCCTCCAAGATGAAAAAGTTTCTCTCAACAAGTAAAAGCGTGCTAAGTTCGGCCGGGCCGAATCTTATATACCCTCCACCATGGATCGCATTTGTCGAGTTCTTTTCCCGGCATCTTTTTTTAGGCAAAAAAAGGATATAAGAAAAGATTTGCTCTGCTATTAGAGCGATATCAAGATATGGTCCGGTTTGTACCACAATTAAATTATATGTTGGAGACCTGTGTAAAATGTCAGCCAATTCGAATAAGAATTGCGCCCTTTGTGGGCTCAAGAAGTAAAATAGAGAGATCGATTTATATGGGAGCTGTATCGGGCTATATACCGATTCAGGCCATAATAAACACGTATGTTAATGGGCATGAGAGAATCCGTCGTACAAAATTTCAGGCAAATCGGATAATAATTGCGACCTCTAGAGGCTTAAGAAGTCAAGATCCCAGATCGGTTTATATGGCAGCTATATCAGGTTATGGACCGATTTAAACCATACTTGGCACAGTTGTTGGATGTCATAACAAAACATGTCGTGCAAAATTTCATCCCAATCGGATAAGAATTGCGCACTCTAGAGGCTCAAGAAGTCAAAACCCCAGATCGGTGTATATGGCAACCATATCAGGTTATGGACCGATTTGAACCAAACTTGGCACAATTGTTCGATATAATAACAAAACACGTCGTGCCAAAATTCATTCCAATCGGATAAGAATTGCGCACTCTAGAGGCTCATGAAGTCAAGACCCAAGATCGGTTTATATGGCAGCTATATCAGGTTATGGACCGATTGGAACCATACTTGGCACAGTTGTTGGACATAATAACAAAATGCATCGTGCAAAATTTAATTCCAATCGGATAAGAATTGCGCACTCTATAGGCTCAAGAAGTCAACACCCAAGATCGGTTTATATGGCAGCTATATCAAAACATGGACCGATATGGCCCATTTACAATACCAACCGACCTACACTAATGAGAAGTATTTGTGCAAAATTTCAAGCGGCTAGCTTTACTCCTTCGGAAGTTAGCGTGCTTTCGACAGACAGACGGACGGACGGACGGACAGACGGACGGACATGGCTAGATCGACATAAAATTTCACGACAATCAAGAATATATATACTTTATGGGGTCTCAGACGTATATTTCGAGTAGTTACAATCAGAATGACGAAATTAGTATACCCCCCCATCTTATGGTGGAGGGTATAAAAACAAATGTGCAAACTGAAACGTTAGTAGACGGCATGGAAATGAGAGCAAAGACAACGCAGGTCATGTTGAGGCCTTTGATGAAAACTAATTGTCCACTGGATAGGACGGGACTCACGGAAACACCGGAATCTTGGAATAATGAGGTTGATCGAAGGCTTATCAAAACGGAAGGAAGAGCTTCAAACCATCTAAGTCACCCGAACCTGATGGGACATTTCCGGCGTTACTACAAAAGGAGGCCGACTATCTGGCTTGCATAGGACTTGCATATAACTCCGAAAGCCTGGCAGGAGGCAAGGGTGGTATTTATACCCAAGTCCGGCAAAGAAAGTTATGCGACATGGAAAGTATTGTGGATAATATTATAAAGGACATCCCTTACAAAGGACATATACAAATATAGTCATTCCCTTTGTAACACTTTGAAATATTCATCTAAGACACCATAAAGTATATATATTCATGATCGTCTCGACGTGCTAGCCTTGTCCGTCCGTCTGTCGAAATCACGATATCGGCTGTCACTTGAAATTTTTCACAGAGACTTACTATTGATGTGGGTCATCGGAAATTGCAAATGAGCCATATCAATTCAGATTTGGGTATATTGGGTTGCCCAAAAAGTAATTGCGGATTTTTTAAAAGAAAGTAAATGCATTTTTAATAAAATTTAGAATGAACTTTAATCAAATATACTTTTTTTACACTTTTTTTCTAAAGCAAGCTAAAAGTACCAGCTGATAACTGACAGAAGAAAGAATGCAATTACAGAGTCACAAGCTGTGAAAAAATTTGTCAACGCCGACTATATGAAAAATCCGCAATTACTTTTTGGGCAACCCAATAGCTCCCATATAAACCGATCTCCCTATTAGACTTCTTCAGCCCCTGCAAGCCGCAAATTTTGCACAAAGTGTTCTCTTATAACTTCTAACAACAGTGCCAAAAGTAGTCCAAATCGGTCTATAACCTCATTTAGCTCCCATATAAACCGATCTCCTTATTTGAATTCTTGGGCCCTTACAAGCCATAACTTTTGCCTGATTTGGCTGAAATTGAACACGGATTGTTTGGTTATGACGTCCAAGAACAGTGCCAAATCGGTCTATAACCTGGTATAGCTCCCATATAAACCGATCTCTCGATTATCCTTGTTCGGATCCTAGAAGTCGTGGGTTCTCAAGATTCTGCCGACCGTACGGCACGCTTTTTCTTGTTTCCTATGCCACTGTGCAACATTAAACAGTTTTGAAGCATATGTACAATTTTATAGGGAGCCATCTTGTGCATATATGTATCACATGTTTGCACTTTCGCAGTTTTTAAATTGATTTTTGTTTTTTGAAATAGTTTGTTTGTGAGACTAAAAGCCGGTTTCTAAACATGTTGGCTTCTTGTTTTTTTCCACTCTCGAACATTTGCACTTCCCTTCATTGTATGTTTTCGCTTTCAATTACTTATTTGCCTCGAGACTTAACAATTTGTTCATTTTCTATGGATTTCAACAACGGGTATCAAAAGTTCAACACCATTAACATCAATGACATCATTTTGCTTGTCATCGTTGTTGTCACCAACAATGATGCCTGGCCGGGAACACTCCAATATGTGGTGTTCCTTTGGGGGGGATATTTTGTCCTGTGTGTGTGTGCTTAAAGTAAACACATTATAAAATTAGATTTTTTCCTTTGTTTTCTGGGGCATTTGTTTTGACACTCGATAAGTTGAAAATACGTAGCAGATGCGAAGTTTTTAGCATAGTGCGAGAAAGTTATTTGTTGACGTTGTCTAGAATTTCAATAGATTTTAAAATAATAGCAGTTAGTTGGCCCATGAGAGTTAAGTAAGCCATTTGTGGAGGGCACAACCTCGGGAAAGTTTACACATTAACTACATACTGTACCGCTAAGTGATGGTGAAAAAACGGAAGAGTTTCTAGTTGAGAGTAGAAGGAATTTATAAATTGAAAAAATTTTATCAATAAAAAATTAAAGAAAAATTTTAAATTTTAAAAGAAGTAAGACCTAACAAGTAAAAGCGTGCTAAGTTCGACCGGGCCGAATCTTATATACCCTCCACCATGGATCGCATTTCTCGAGTTCTTTTCCCGACATCTCTTCTTAGGCCAAAAAAAGGATAAAAAAAAAGATTTGCTCTGCTATTAGAGCGATATCAAGATAAAGTCCTGTTCGCCCCACAATTAAATTCTATGTTGGAGACCTGTGTAAAATGTCAGCCAATTTGAATAATAATTGCGCCCTTTGGGGGCTTAAGAAGTAAAATAGAGAGATCGATTTATATGGGAGCTGTATCAGGCTATAGACCGATTCAGAGCATAATAAACACGTATGTTAATGGCCATGAGAAGAAGATCATACAAAATTTCAGGCAAATCGGATAATAATTGCGACCTCTAGAGGCTCAAGAAGTCAAAAATCCCAGATCGGTTTATATGGCAGCTATATCAGGTTATGAACCGATTCGAACCTTATTTGACAAAGTTGTTGAAAGTAAGAATAAAATAGGTCATGCAAAATTTCAGCCAAATCGGATAGGAATTGCGCCCTCTAGAAGCTCAAGAAGTCAAGTCCCCAGATCGGTTTATATGACAGCTATATCAGGTTATGGACTGATTTGAACCATACTTGGCACAGTTGTTGGATATCATAACAAAATAGTTCGTGCAAAATTTCATTCCAATCAGATAAGAATTGCGCCCCCAAGTGGGTCAAGAAGTCAAAATCCCAGATCGGTTTATATGGCAGCTATATCAGGTTATTGGCCGATTTGAACCTAATTTAGCACAGTTGTTGGAAGCCATAGCCAAACAGGTCGTGCAAATTTCCAATCCAATCGGATAAGAATTGTGCGCTCTAGAGGCTCAAAAAGTCAAGACCCAAGGTCTGTTTATATGACAGCTATATCAGGTTATGGACCGATTTGAACCATACTTGGCACAGTTGTTGGATATCATAACAAAATAGTTCGTGCAAAATTTCATTCAAATCAGATAAGAATTGCGCCCTCAAGTGGCTCAAGAAGTCAAAATCCCAGATCGGTTTATATGGCAGCTGTATCAGGTTATTGGCCGATTTGAACCTAATTTAGCACAGTTGTTGGAAACCATAGCCAAACAGGTCGTGCAAATTTCCAATCCAATCGGATAAGAATTGTGCGCTCTAGAGGTTCAAAAAGTCAAGACCCAAGGTCTGTTTATATGGCAGCTATATAAAGTTATGGGGCGATTTGAACCATTCTTAGCACAGTTGTTGGATATCATAACAAAATACTTCGTGCAAAATTTCATTTGAATCGGATAAGAATTGCGCACTCTAGAGGCTCAAGAAGTCAAAATCCCAGATCGGTTTATATGGCAGCTATATCAGGTTATTGGCCCATTTGAACCTAATTTAGCACAATTGTTGGAAGCCATACACGTCGTGCAAAATTCCATTCCAATTGGATAAGATTTGCGCCCTCTAGAGGCTCAAAAAGTCAAGACCCGAGGTCTGTTTATATGGCAGCTATATCAAGTTATGGATCGATTTGAATCATACTTAGCACATTTGTTGGATATCACAAAAAAAACGTCGTGCAAAGTTTCGTCGTTATTGGTCGTCGTTAAAATTTAAGACGATCTAACCATGTCCGTCCGTCGGTCTGTTGAAATCACACTACAGTCTTTAAAAATTGAGATATTGAGCTGAAATTTTTCAGATTCCTTTTTCTCTATAAGCAGGCAAAGTTCGAAGATGGGCTATATCGGACTATATCTTGGTATAGACTCCATAAAGACCGATCTGTCGATTTAGGGTCTCAGGCCTATAAAAGCCACATTTATTATCCGCTTTCGCTGAAATTCGGGACAGTGAGTTGTGTTAGGCCCCTCAAGATTTTTCTGCAATTTGGCCCAGATGGGTCCAGATTTGGATATAGCTGCCGTATAGACCGATCTCTCGATTTAAAGTCTTGGCCCTATAAAAGGCGCATTAACTATCCGATTTTGCCAAAATTTGGGACAGTGAGTTTTGCTAGGCCTATCGACATTCTTCTTCAATTTCACTCAGATCGGTCCAGATTTGGATATATACCGATCTCTCGATTTAAGGTTTTAGGCCCATAAAAGGCGCATTTATTGTCCGATGTCGCCGAAATTTTGGACAGGGAGTTTTAATATGCCCTTCGACATCCTTTCGCAATTTGGATCGGTTGAGATTTGGATATAGCTGCCATATAGACCGATCTTACGATATAAGATCTTGGGCCCATAAAAGATGCATTTAGTGTTCGATTTCGCCGAAATTTGGGGCAATGAGTTGTGTTAGGCCATTCAGCATTCATCTTCAATTTCGCTCAGATCGGTCCAGATTTGGATATAGCCGCCATTTGGACCGATCTCTCGATTTAAGGTTTTAGGCCCATTAAAGGCACATTTATTGTCCGATGTCGCCGAAATTTGAGACAGTGAGTTCTGTTATGCCCCTCGACATTTTTTCGCAATTTGGCCCAAATCGGATATAGCTGCCATATAGAGATATAGATCTTACAATATAAGGTCTTAGTCCCATAAAAGTTGCATTTATTGTCCGATTTCGCCGAAATTTGGGACAGTGAGTTGTGTTAAGGCCTTCGACATCCTCCTTCAATTTCGCTCAGATCGGTCCAGATTTGGATATAGCTGCCATATAGACCGATCTTACGATATAAGGACTTGGGCCCATAAAAGTTGCATTTATTGTCCGATTTCGCCAAAATTTGGAGCAGTGAGGTGTATTAGGCCGTTCAACATTCATCTTCAATTTGGTTCAGCTCGGTCTAAATTTGGATATAGATGCCATTTAAACCGATCTCTCGTTTAAAGGTTTTGGGCCCATAATAGGCGCATTTATTGACCGACTTCGCTGAAATTTGGGACAGTGAGTTGTGTTAGCCTCTTCGATATCTTTCTGCAATTTGGCCCAGATCGGTCTAGTTTTGGATATAGCTGCCATATAGACCGATCTCTCGATTTATTGTTCTGGGCTCATAAAAGGTGCATTTAGTGTCCAATTTCGTCGAAATTTGGGACAGTGTGCTGTGTTAAGCCTTTCGGCGTCACTCTTCAATTTGGCCCAGATCGGTTCAGAATTGGATATCGCTGCCATATAGACCGATCTCTCGATATAAAGTCTTGGCCCCGTAAAAGGTGCATTTGTGAATTGATTTCGCTGAAGCTTGGCACAGTGACTTATGTTAGGGTCTCGATGACCGTGTCGTTTACGGTTTAGATCGGTCTTCATTTGGATATAGCTATCAAAAAGGCCAATATTTTGCTCAACAAAATTTTACAATGACTTGTACTTATAAGATCACTCATTGTCGCGCCAAATTTGGTCCAAAGCGGGCCATATTTTGATATAGCTGCTATGGGGGGATAAATTATGCATTTTTAATCGGATTATGACGAAAGGTGGTGGATACCCACCACCTCGGGTGTATATGAACACCCGAGGTGGTGGGTATCCAAAGTTCGGCCCGGCCGAACTTAACGCCTTTTTACTTGTTTCATTTAGGACTAGAGTTTGCTAAGTAAAAACCTTACAGCCGTTGCTCATCTTTTGTTGGACCCTGCAAGGATGAGTAAACCATTAGGAATATTTGTGCTTTAAAAATTTTTTATTATAAATTTTGTTTTTATTTCCTCTTTGCAAGTTAAACTCCGACCCACCGTTTGCTCCATCTTCAATATTTCCCAAAAAAAAAACTTAAATTTCATTATCATTGAAACTTCATTAAACATCTTTTGTTCAAGTCGGAATAACAAACGAGTATGACTGACTATACGACCAGAAGGAACATTTCAATTAAGAATATCCTTGAATGTCAATTATACCGGAAAACACCAAAAAGCCATTAAATAATAAAACAAACCTTAATGGTTGTATAAGATGTGCCTCAATATGTGTGTGCATACATGTGTGTGTGTGTGTTTTAGTACATTTTGTATGAGTGGATGCTTTGCACCAAATAATACTTGGTAATAACAATAAAAATATATGTGAAATAAAACGAGTTAAACACTCAATGGCCATGACCAGAGACTACATCGACATCGTCGACAACGACGACTGTCAAGAAAACTAACAAACCGAATGACATTTAGGACCTGTAGGTGTATTCCTAAATGGACAAGGACATTAATGTCAGACCATGACAGTTTGAAGCCATTCACAACCGTTCAGTAGCATACAAAGCATGATAAATGTTATCTGTAAGAGTATATGGATGTATTGTTTTTAAATATACAACTACAAATGGAATACGAATAAGTCAACATGTTATTTATCACAGTTTTTAAAGTAAAGCATTTTCTATTTAACATATCAGTCATTGGGAGTAAATGGGATATGAAGGTGATATGAAGTCTTAATCGTTTCAAGGATAGATTTATTTAGATTGAATTGGAAGCAGGCCACAGAGCTGAGCTATGTTATTTTTAAAGAAAATGATATTTTAAAATAAACCCATCTGAAATTAGCACGCCTTTGTCAAGTTCAGCTGAGCCGAACCTATTGCACCCTCCACCATGGATCGCATTTGTCAAATTCTTTGTACTGTTTTTCTTTTTAAGGCAGAAGCTAAAAATGGATTATAGGAGGATGTTATAATAAATCGCCATGGATTTTTTATAGGTTTACATAAATATTGCTCAAAATGTCAAATCGATGTCAGCGTATGTACCGATTTGGACTATATTTAGTATATACCAGAGATCAATGCAAAAGTAATCGTGTGAAATTTCAGCCAAAACAAATATCGTAAGTATTGCCCTCTAGAGGATCAGGAAGCAGAATCAGGAAATTGGCTTTTATGGGAACTATATCATCTTACAGACCGATCGGACTTTAATTAAGATAATTATTCAAAATCGTAGGAGAAAACATCGCACAAATTTTTAGCCAAATCGGATAACAATAGCGCCCTCTAGAAGCTCAAGAACTCATATGGAAGCTATATCAGGTTTTAGAAGGATTTGTACCAAACTCAGCACATCTTGGGATATCCTAAGTATGCGTTAAAAATTTCGGTCAAATTGGATAATAAATGCGCCTCAAAAATTTTAGTCGAAAAACCAGTTTATATGAATGCTATAGTTAAACGTGCATTTGGTCCATTTAAAATCCCAGACGACCTACATTAATAAGAAATATTTCTACAAAATTTCAACCGCCTAGCTTTACCCCTTTCGTTGGTTAGCGTGCGTTCGACAGACGGACTGGTGGACAGACGGATTGGCAGACAGACGCCCTAGCGGGCAGACGCACTGTATACATCGACATGTCATGACCTTCTGAGGTGTTAGACCAATATTTCAAAGCATTACAAACGGAATGGCGAAGTTAACATTTATTAACATTTAATTTCTGTAGGAAATTTTGTCAAAAGGTCATTTCTAAAGGAACCAGCTACGCCGGGAGTCTTTGGGAATGTGAAAGACTCCCAGCCATTTCGCCCTGAATGTGGACATCAACTTCGTACTGTACTCCAAAATAATTTCCCTGTAAGCGCCACATTGCCATAGTCAGTAGATATATCACGTTTTGGAGAAGTTTTAAGGGTGGGATTGACCCCTAGAATTTTGAGGCCGAAAGTAGGATTCAATTTCGTGTAGCACTCTCAAAACCTTTATTTGACTATACCTTGAAATTTCGCACAACATGTTAAGTTTGGCTCTTCGACATTCGTATGGAGTATGGTCACAGTCGGACTATGTTTGGATATAGCTGGTATATAGACCGATCATCCGATTTTAGGTCTTGGGCATATAAAAGGCGGATTTATTATCCGATTTCGCTGAAATTTGGTACAATATGTTGCGGTAGGCAACTTAACATTCGTTCTGAGAACGGTCAATATCGGGGTATATATGTAGATATAGCTGTCATATATACCGATCTTCCGATTTTGGTCCTTGTGTCCATGAAAGCAACAATTTTGCTTTACAATGATACACTGAGCTTTAGTCCCGATTGGTATTTATTTGTATATAGCTGCCAGATAGGCCGATCTCCCGATTTAAAGACCCATAATAGGCATATTTATTTACCGATGTCGCTGAACTAATGCTAGAGATCTATGTTAGGCTTTTCCACATCCGTGTTATAAATGGTTTAGATCGGTCTATATATCAATTTAGACTAATTTTCTGTTTTACCAATTTGAACAGTGAATTGTATTTATCAGACCACTTGACGTTCATGCCGTGTTTGCTCACAATCTGTTCATATTTCCATTAAGCTGCTATGGGTTCATAAATGGTACATTTTACCGGACTATGACGGAAGGTGGTTAACATATATAAACCAGGTGGTGAGAATCCTAAATTCGGGCCTGCCGAACTTCTTGTTCTTATACCTTCTTACTTGTTATTATACCCACCACCATAGAATGGGGGTATACTAATCTAGTCATTTCGTTTGTGACACCTCAAAATATTGATCTAGGACCCCATATACTTGATCGTCTCGAAATTCTGATTCGAACTAGCCCTCCGTCCGGGGGTTATAGACCGAATTAGACCGTACTTGGCACAGTTGTTGAAAGTCAAAACAAAACACAATATGTAAATTGTCCGTCTGTCGAAATCACGATAACGCGTAGAGCTAGAAGCTTGAAATTTTGCACAAATACTTAATATTGATGAAGGTCGAAATCACGATAGCGGATGTAGTTTTGAATGTGGTGTTCTGTTATGATTTCTAACAATTGTGCCTAGTGCGGTCTCAATCGGTATTTAACCTGATATAGCTCCCATATAAACCGATCTCCCGATTAGACTTCTTGAGCTCTTAGAAGCCGTACTTAGTGTACTGTTATGATTTGCAGTAACTGTTTTAAGTACGGTCCAAATCGGTCAAGAACATGATATAGCTCACGCTCAGAGCTAGAAGGTTGAAAACTTGCACAGGTACTTAATATTGATGTAGGTCATCGATAATTGCAAATGGGCCATACCGATTCAGATTTGGATATAGCTCCCATATAAACCGGTCTCCCGATTTGACTTCTTGAGCCCATGGAAGCCGCAATTTTAGTCCGACTTAGCTGTAATTTTGCATGCGATGTTCTGTTATGACTTCCAACAACGAAGCCAAGTACGGTCCAAATCGGTCAATAACCGGATATAGCTCCCATATAAACCGATCTCCCGATTTGACTTCCTGAGTGGACAACAATTGTGTATTCTAGAGGCTCATACAAAATTTGCTTAATATTATTGCCATCGAAAGTTCGCCAGCTCTGATCTTTTTTTGTCCGATTTGGCTGAAATTTTGTTCCATTTGTGTTCCATTATGAATTCTAACAATTGTGTCAAATACGGTCTATAACCTGATGTAGCTCCCATATAAACCGATCTCCCGATTTGACTTCTTCAGCCCTCACAATCCGCAATTTTTGTCCGATTTGGCTGAAGTTTTGCATGCGGTGTTCTGTTATGATTTCTAGCAACTGTGCCTAGTACGGTCTAAATCGGTCTATAACCTGATATAGCTCCCATATAAACCGATCTCCCGATTAGAATTCTTGAGCTCTTACAAGCCGCAATTTTTATCCGATTTGGCTGAAATGTTGCACGTAGTATACTGGTATGATTTGCAGTAACTGTGTTAAGTACGGTACGGAGGCCTCCGTAGCGCAGAGGTTAGCATGTCCGCATATGACGCTGAATGCCTGGGTTCGAATCCTGACGAGACCATCAAAAAAATTTTCACCGGCGGTTTTCCCTCCTAATGCTGGCGACATTTGTGAGGTACTTTGCCACATAAAACTTCTCTCCAAAGAGGTGTCGCATTGCGGCTCGCCGTTCGGACTCGGCTATAAAAAAAAGGAGGCCCCTTATCATTGAGCTTAAAAACTTGAATCGGACTGGACTCATTGATATGTGAGAAGTTTGCCCCTGTTCCTTAGTAGAATGTTCATGGGCAAAATTTGCATTTTTGTGTTAAGTACAGTCGGTCAAGAACATGATATAGCTCAACTATTACCGACCTCCCGATTTCACTTTTTAAGCCCTTACAACCTGCAATTTTTATCCGATTTTGCTGAAATTTTGCATATAGTTTTCTGTTATGTTTATCAACAACTGCATATAGTCCAATTCGGTACATAACCAGATATAGCTCCCATATTTTAGCAGAACCCATGGGTGGTGGGTTTCCAAGATTCGGCCCGGCCGGCCCGGCACGTTTGTTTAATTTAGTTTAGTGAGACGCCTTTGATCAATGTTATATTAAAGGTGATTTACAAATGTTTGGTCTGAGAACTCTAAACCCTTTTTGGACTTTGCCCTTCTGACCTAATATTATCACCCAAAGTTGGAAATTCTCACAACTAAGACTATGGCACAGCTGAATTCCATCACAATCGGTGTCGTTAACTTAGGGGTATTGCCCAATTTTCCCTTAAGGCTAGATGTAAAATTGCAACTTTGCCCATGAACGTTCCATTAAGGAACTGCGGCAAGCTTCTCACAAATCAACGAGTGCTGTCCCATTCAATTTTAAGCTCAATGATAATGGACCTCTTTTTTATAGCCGAGTCCGAACGGCATGCCACACGGTGACACCTCTTTGGGGTAAGTTTTTACATGGCAAAGGGATGTACGGTATTATAAAGCCAGCACCGCCCGACTTTTGCCTTTTCTCATTTGTTATACAAAAATTGTTACCAAAAAAACTTTAAAATTTTTTATTTTCTCTTCAGAGGATTTACAAACGTTATTTTAAGAACCGATAACTGTAAGCCAAAATTATTCAAGCTTCATCCACGTTGTCCACAATTTCTCCATACTATCTGCAGCAAAGAGTTCTTGCTGTGTCTATGGAAGTATTGTTACTCAGGCATTTCTTACATTCCACGCAATCGATAAAATAGAAGAAAGACGATAGAATTTTATAACCCTCACGTAAACTTGATACACATATGTAAATATGGATATTCTACGTCAATACAAAGGTAAACGATGTTTGTTACAAACACAGCCACACTCGTGTTACATGCACACACGCATATTTATATTACTTGGTACATTGGCCTTTATGGCTATCTTTGCCCATATGAAATTCAATCGTTTCGTAAGGTATTTTTTCTACGTACACTTAAAATGTACAAGATATACATTTGAAGCGGGGTTTTTTCATATTAAAGAGACCTCTTCGCACCCTTCTATTCCTTCAGACTAAGTAGTCTCACCCCCCAGTAATCCTTTGTTAGCATAGATAAAATAGAAATTTCCATAGAGCGATAAAGGTCAATTGGTTGTTAAACTGAAAGAAAACTGAGTGCCTAGAAATCAAATGCATAGCTGAAATTGAAAATAAAGTGTTCAAACAATAGCTGCTTGAAAGCCATAAAAGATATTTATTCAAGCCATTTTCCATAAAAGTCTATTGAAGACAAACAGTGAGAGAGTGATAGTAATTTTATGGTCGCTTTTATGAATTGCGATAAAATCTTTTGAAGTCTTATATTGAGAAGAATTATATTTGGAATGGGAAATTAAGTTTTTATAAGCAATCATAGTTATAAAGTGTAAAGAGAAAATGCTTTGAAGATTTTAATCGGAAACAAGTCTTCATAGATCGAGGGAAGGTCATATTGAAAATTTCATTAAAGTTAGGTTAGCTTCAGTTAGGTTGAAAAGAGGGTGCGAATGGCCATACACCTAAGCCAAGACCCCAGATCGGTTTATATGGCAGCTATATCAGTGAGGTTATGGACCGATTTGAACCATACTCGGTCCATAACCTGATATACTGGCAGCTATATCAGGTTATGGATCGATTTGAACCATACTCAGCACAGTTGTTTGAAGTCATTAAAAAGCACATCATGCAAAATTTCAGCCAAATCGGATAAGAATTGTGCCCTATAGCGACTCAAGAAGTCAAGATCCCGATCAGTTTATGTGGAAGCTATATCAAGTGTGGACCGATATAGCCCATTTACAATCCCAACCGACAACCGACCTACACTAATAAGAAGTATTTGTGCAAAATTTCAAGCGGATAGCTTTACTCCTTCGAAAGTAAGCGTGCTTTCGACAGATAGACGGACGGGCGGATATGGTTAGTTCGACTTAAAATGTCATGACGATCAAGAACATATATACTTTATTTGTCTAAGAGAATATTTCGAGGAGTTACAAATAGAATGACGAAATTAGTATACCCCCATCCTATGGTGAAGGGTATAAAAAGAAAATCTAAGTTAGGAATTCCGTGCTACTTACAAAATCCTTAATTGTTTTCCATGCCATAAGATGGTTTATATCTGGTACTGTGTCCCCACCTAAGTGCCAGTATCTGTTAGACGCGGCAATGACAAAGGAAATGCTCCAACGTCTCTTCATCTTCCCTGAATGGCCATCACTTGCTATCCCTTGCCGCACCGATTTTACATAAGTGAGCTCATAAACCTATGTGTCCCGTTATGATACCAATAGCTATACTGACCTCCTTCTTACTTCCTTACAGTATTAGCCTCGTCTCGACCCGAAAGGCTTCGGGTTAACCAAGTTTATTGACGGCAGTCCTCTGGCCTTCACCGCCAAATAACCTGCCGTTCCATTCCCCCTTACTACGTTATGACCCGAAACCCAAACGATGCGGTTTTTTCCATCCTCAGAGAACGCTTTAATTTCCTTCTTACACTACAAAACTGTTCGTGACCTTATCGTTCTGGTTGTTATTGCCCTTGTGGCAATTTTAGATGTTCCCACTCGACGTCCTCGAGTTAGGACCACACCACCTCATGCATTCCGTGATCGCCCGGATCTCCGCCTGGAGGACCGTATTAAGGTCAGGCGGTCTAAAACAGGTCTCAGTCCCTGGGTTTTCAATATAGACCCACAGGCCCACTCTGTCCTCTAGCTTTGGTCCATAGGTGTAACATGATCTTTCAGATGCCAATGTTAGGGTTCCGTCAATCCAAGAATGTGCCGATGGCAGCAGTGCCTCGCACTTGACTTCAAGGTTCATCTCAGGTATCCGATCGGAAACTCTCGCTTTCCTTCTAGGTTTCTTATCGTAGCTTCCATAGTACCGCGATGGTATGAGCTGCTTCCTTTTTCAATCCATTCTCCCATCGCCTTAAGCCTCATAGCCGCAATGGCTGCCTCACACTTAATCTGTATGTCAATTGGCCGGATATCCTGAATAGTCTCTAGTGCCCTAGTGGGCGTGGTCCTCATCGCTCCGCCTATGCCAAGATGACTTTTTCTCCATAGCAGTCCACCACACTACTAAGGCATAAGTAAGTATTGGTCTAATCCCGCTCCTGTAGAGCCAGTGAACTATCTTTTGATTCAGGCCCCATTTCGAGCCTACGGCCCATCTACATGGTGCCCTACATCTGTGAGCCTTCTCAGTACGCTCCGGAATGTGACACTTCCAATTCAGTGTCCTGTCCAAAATATTACATAAGTAATTTGACTTTATCAGATATCGAAACGTGATATCTGAGGAAACGTGGTGCCTTGAATTGGGCTTTTGTCTTCTACAGGCATATTTCAGTCTTTTCTGGGTTAACATTGAGACCTCTGGGTCTAGCCCAGTCACATGCCATATACAAGACCCTTTCGGCCCTTCTGCATAGCTCGTTCGTATCCTTACTCCTTATAAGTATTATAACATCGTATGCATAGCAGACGGGTTCAAATCCCTCCTCAGGCAGCATCCGTTATAGGTAGAGATGGGTTTCTACCGGGTAAATACCCAACGCTTGGGTATTTATTGAGTAAATACCTGTTATGGGCATTTATTTGGGTATTTATAATTTTGCAGATATCTTGGGTATAAAAACATTTTCCAAACAATTTTTGATTCTTTCGTATTCTTTGTATATAAAGCTAATCTTCTTATCTCATAAAATCGAATTTTAGTTATATATAGACGCTATATAGACCGATCTCCAGACTTAAAGTCTTGAGGCAATAAATTGGTAACTTTTCACTCACTGTTTCAAATTTCATCAAAATCGGATGAAAAATGCTCCTTTTATCGGCTCAATACTCCATTTCGGGAGATCGGTCTATATGGCAACTATATCCAAATATGGTCCAACCTGTACCACATTTGACAGGAATGGGAAGCGGTCCACCAGAACACACTGTGCCAAATTTTATCGAATTCGGGTAATAAATGGATCTTTTATGGCCTCAATACCCTATATCGGGAGATCGGTCTAAGGGCAGATATAACCAAATATAGTCCAATTTACTGTGAAAATACCTTTTGGGTGTTTACCCATCGCCAATCTCTAGTTATAGGTCATTTATGGTGGTCACCCATAGGAGTGACAATGGTGTGGCTGGCCTTGTGCCCCTGTGGCGTGCCTTGTGCCATTTTCTCACTTACATTTATGCCATGGGAAACACAATGCATCCACCTGTTCCTTAGAATATGGTTTACCCAGCCTCTAAGGACCGGGTCCACCCGTTACATGTCTAAGGATTGGATCAGTGTGTCGGTCCATACATTGTTAAAAGCCTCCTCGATATTAATGCATACCGCCAGGGTGTACGTTTTGGCATCAAAGGGTTCTTCTATTTTATGCACAACCTCGGACAGGGCAGTTTTCACCGACCTTCCCTTGACATAGACATGCTGTTTGTATTTAAGCGGTTCGCTGGATGTCTTACTCTTAATCATGGTATCTACAATGCATTCCATGGTGTCGAGTACAAAGGACGTAAGGTTTGTAGGTCTGCAGGCCTTTGGTGTCGCATAACTTACCTTACCGGGCTTGGGTATAAATACCACCCTTGTCTCCTGCCAGGCTTTCGGAGTATATGCAAGTCCTAGGCACGCTGTGAAAATATTGGCCAGGTGGGGCGCCAGAAAGGGAGGTACTATCTTAAATCCACTTAAAATATCAGTAGGGTCTAGAATATATAAAATATATTTCGAGATATTGCAAACAACATTCTGAAGTTAGATGCCCCTCATCCTGTGGTTAAAGAAGGATGTTGTATAAAAAAAAAAAAAAAAAACAAGTAAAATCGTGCTAAGTTCGGCCGGGCCGAATCTTATATACCCTCTTTCATGGATCGTATTTGTAGAGTTCTTTTCCCGGCATCTATTCTTAGGCAAAAAAGGATATAAGAAAAGATTTGCTCTGATATTAGAGCGATATCATGATATGGTCCGGTGCGGACCACAATTACATTGTGTGTTGGAGACCTGTATAAAATTTCAGCAAATTGGAATAAGAATTGCGCCCTTTGGGGGCTCAAGAAGTAAAATAGAGAGATCGATTTATATGGGAGCTGTATCAGGCTATAGACCGATTCAGACCACAATAAATACGTATGTTGATGGTCATGAGAGGATCCGTCGTACAAAATTTCAGGTTAATCGGATTATAATTCCGTCCTCTAGAGACTCAAGAAGTCAAGATCCCAAATCGGTTTATATGGCAGCAATATCAGGTTATGAACCGATTTGAATTATATTTGGCACAGTTGGTCAAAGTCATAATAAAATACGTTATGCAAAATTTCTGCCAAATCGGATAGGAATTGCGCCCTCTAGAAGCTCAAGAAGTCAAGTCTCCAGATCGGTTTATATGACAGCTGAATCAGGTTATGGAACGATTTAAACCATACTTGGCACAGTTGTTGGATATCAACAACTTCGTGCAAAATTTCATTCAAATCGGATAAGAATTGCGCCCTCTAGAGGCTTAAGAATTCAAGACCCAAGATCGGTTTATATGGCAGCTATATCAGATTATGGACCGATTTAGACCATACTTAGCATAGTTGTTGAATATCATAACAAAACACGTCCTGCAAAATTTCATTCCAATCGGATAAGAATTGCTAGAGGCTCTAGAAGTCAAGACCCAAGATGGACCAATATGGCCCATTTATAATCCCAACCGACCTACACTAATAAGAAGTATTTGAGCAAAATTTCAAGGGGCCAGCTTTACTCCTTTGAGGTTAGCGTGCTTTCGACAGACAGACGGACGGACAGACATGGCTAGTTCGACTTAAAATGTCATGACGATCAACAATATATATACTCTATGGGGTCTTAGACGAATGTTTCGAGGGGTTACAAACATAATGACGAAATTAGTATACCCCCATCCTATGGTGGAGAGTAGAATAACACATCTAATGCGCCTGACCACTGCAATTAACTACAAACTGATTCAACTCTTGTAAGCACTTTCACTAAACATCAGCAATTCGAAAGAAATTCTTAAGAAATTTACCTCTGGGAGACATTTATCAAATTTGAGGCAGAACAAATTGAGGATACCGAAGAGTAAACCATTCGCCCATGATGAATTCAATGTTTGGCAATTTAGACATCACTGCTGTAGCCTGCGTCTGTGCGACGTTGGGGTAAAGGACTGTTTTTTTTTGTTGGTTATTGGTAACATGATTGGCATTAATTTATCAAATTTGTGGCTAAAGTAACCAATGGGGAATTCATGTTAAGGTGCACGAATGTGAATGAAATAGTGTGGGAATTGTAGAGTTGTTTGCCTTATGTTTATAATGAATCTTTTTTTTTTGTATGTTGAAATGAGTTTAGATTTAATTTTATTTGATTGGTAAATTTCTAAGGAAATCCATTTCGAATTTATTATGAGCAACTGCTATTTGCTAAAATAAGTAAAAGGGAGATTCATTGATAATCTCCTCTTTATTTATTGACAGTTAGTATCATGTACAAAAAAATCCTTTTCACAAGAAAGTTCTCCGACACGATGTTTGAATCTAATTATGAGTTCAAGGTTTTTATTATTGAGAAAGAAACAAACCCGTCAATTGGACATCACTGTTTGATATATTTGTTCCTGTTAATACCAAGAGAAATTCATACGAATTTGCAAAATAAGCATCCTATCAGTGATGTACAGTATGGTGGGTCAATTTTGAAAGACCAAAAACACTCACCTCAGGTCTGCCGTAACCCAAACCAATTACGCAAGTTTTGAAATAAAGCAAAGGATAATATTGGCAATCACATGCTAGTCTGGATTGAGCAAGTAGTTGAGAGGCAATGCCACCTCTCGACAGAGAAAAATTGCACTACACAAGACACTGATACTCCCCGTGTTGTTATATGGCTCCGTAGAATGGGTACTTGCGAAAGCAGATAAGTTGGATCTTGAATTGTTTGAGAGAAAAAATCCTTCATAAAATAAGGCTAAGGTATTTTCCAATAAATGTGCAAAATTTCGATACCCTAGTGACTCCAAAGGCTGATCCATGTGGCTTGAAATTTGGTTAGGTTATTGACCGATTTGGACCGTACTAGGCAGAGTTGTTGGTCAAAGGGCTCAAGAAGTCAAATCGGGAGATCGGTTGATATGGCAGATATATCAGGCTATAGACCGATTTGTATTGTACTTGACACAGTTGTTGGAAGTCGTAAAATAACACCGCATGCAAGATTTCATCCAAATCGGACAAAAATTGCGGCTTCCAGGGACTCAAGAAGTCCATATAAACCGATATGGGAGCTATTTCAGGTTATTGACCGATACGGACCGTACTAGGCACAGTTGTTGAAAATCATAACGGAACAACACATACAAATTTTCATCCAAATCGGAGAGAAATCGCTGCTTGTAAGGGCTCAAGAAGAAAAATCGGTAGATCGGTTTATATGGGAGCTATATTAGGTTATAGACCGATTCGGATCGCACTTGGCACAGTTGTTAGGAATCATAACGAAACACCACATACAAATTTTTATCCAAATCGAACAAACATTCCGGCTTTTAAGGGTTAAAGAAGTCAAATCGGGAGATCGGTTTATATGGAAGCTATACTAGGTTAAAGACCGATGTGGACCGTACTTGGCACAGCTGTTGAAAGTCATAACAGAACACCACATAAAAATTTCCAGCCAAATCGGTCGAAAATCGCGTCTTATAAGGCCCCAAGAAGTCAGAACAGGAGATCGATTTATATAAAATCTGTATCTGGATATTGGCCGATACGGACCGTACTCGACGCAGTTGTTGGAAATCGCAACAGAACACCGCATGCAAAATGTTTGCCAAATCAGACAAAAATTGCGGCTTGTAAGGTTTGATATGGGAGTTATATCAGGCTATAGACCGATTCGGACCGTACTTGGTACAGTTATTGGAAGTCATAACGGAACACCACATAAAAATTTGCAGCCAAATCGGACAAAAATCGAGGATTGTAAGGGCTCAAGAAGCCAAATCGGGAAATCGGTTTATATGGGAGCTATATTAGGTTATAGACCGATGTGGACCGTACTTGGCACAGCTGTTGAAAGTCATAACAGATCACTACGTGCAAAATTTCAGCCAAATCGGACAAAAATGCGGCTTCCAGGAGCTCAAAATTCAAATGAGGAGATTGGATTATATGGGAGCTATATCTAAATCTGATCCGATATGGCCCATTTGCAAATCCCAATGGCCTACATCAATATTAAGTATGTGTACAAAATATCAAGCGAATAGCTCTACGCGTTCGACCGTGACTTCGACAGACACACGGACGGACACGGTTAGTTCGACTCAGAACAGAGACGATCAAGAATATATGTACTTTATAGGGTCTTAGACGAATATTTCGAAGTGTTACAAACGGAATGACTAGATTAGTAAACCCCCCTCCTATGGTGGTGAGTATAGAAAAATATGTGTCGATCTCAATCATTTTTGGCTCTATACATGCGTCTTTTATGGTTTTTAGACCCTAAAGCTGAAGATCGGTCTCTATGGCAGCTAAATCAAAATATAGCCCAGCTTGGACCATTTTCCGGACAGATTTCGGGATTCGTGATACAACTCACTATTCCAAATTTTAGCGAAGTCGAATAATAAATGCGCTTGTTATAAGCTTAAGA